>NW_027286770.1:185000-245000 GCF_022747635.1 Hetaerina americana
AGCATGGGTTTTGGATGCCGAACAACGGCATGGTGCCAAAGAATCCCCTCTTCAAAGAGTCACAAAACCAGATACCGTCACGTATATATATCCACCCACATGGTCTATCATAGTGGTGATTGGTGCACAAGCACCACAGAGCACCATTTGCGTGTGTGTGTGTGGTGGGGAACGAGGCGCCAAAGGGGATGCAGACCCACATGCGCTCAGAAACCACCAGGAGGGCGTTGATGTGGGGAGAGCGCAAAGAGTCTTTGTCTCTTTGCGTGGATTGCGGGGGTCTGAACCCTACAATTCACACGCAAGGGACAAAGTGGCCAGAGCACAAACAGAGGCATGGGAAAAGGCCTTGTTGCGTCCAATAGACCAACACTCTCCCATACGCAACCATGCGCAAGGCATAATGTGTGATTACATCTCCATTGTTGGATCCCTTTTTCAAAATTCTGATTGAAGCGCAATTTCCACAGTTATCTCTTGCGCAAAGTGAGACAAATTTAAAGTGAATGTCACCGTAAATAGACCGCCCAAAGGACTAACTCGGGACGTACTTTGATGTCTGTGGTTGTCCACTTCTCGGTCCAGAAGTCCGTGTCCACACCATACCGCGGTTGTACCAACAAAAAACACAGTACCACACTCAATTGATTCATTACTGAATGCCTCTTTTAATATTTGATTTAATTTGTACTTAAACTTTCACTGAGTTGGAAAAAAACAATATTCAATGTACATTCCCATTGTTTCCCTTTTGCATCACCTTAATTCTCATTGTAACGCAACACTTTGCGTACAGCATGCGTGTGATGCAATTTCAGACAAGAATCATTGTTGTGCGGAGACAATTTGACCAAGGAGTACCATTTGCTCATTTATTATTATTAATATTATTCCATGTCTTCGTAATCTAACCCCCCCGCTTAATCAAATACTAACGCTTCAAGGATCTCTTCAATGTAATGGCTGCGTCCATCCTAAAACCTTCCTCAACTGGTACATTTCCCCATAATACCAACTCATCAGTCATGATATTACTCCTACAATCGCAAGTAATTGACATTCAGGCATCCTCCTTCTTTAAGAAACTACATAACCCCTCATTTCCTTGAATATAAAACTCAAAATATGAAAAATACAAGGTTGATCTGAAGAGTTTCAGACCTTACAAAGATAGAAGACATTTTTACTGAAATTTTTGATGCCGGAAACTTCAAAAACCACGTTCATATAACCATTTGCAAAACAATTACAGTTCTCTTCGAAGTGTAGCAATGATCAGTTTGATTTACTGCAGAGTTTTACAGGTGTGACCACACCCTTTTTACGACTA
The DNA here is from genome assembly GCF_022747635.1 of Hetaerina americana. Lineage (NCBI taxonomy): Eukaryota > Metazoa > Arthropoda > Insecta > Odonata > Calopterygidae > Hetaerina > Hetaerina americana. Next base: position 186,331 of record NW_027286770.1, read on the forward strand.
TATTACTACAAATCTACACGCCTTACATAACCATTTTTTCACATTAAAAAAACCATAAACACAGCAGTAATCAACCCTGAGAAGGTCGGTTTGGTATGGTTGATGGCAGAGTTCACCCAATACTAAGCCCTATACGGTGTGTGAAAATCCACACATCAGGGTAATAAGGGGGGCCAGTTCCTTAATACACTGTGCTGGTTATGGTTTCCCAGGAAGACCTGGTACCTGAAAATCCACGTGGCTTAGGTGGAGCTGCACAGGTGCCCAGAGTGTCTTGCCCGGGAATCAAACCAGGGACCCTATGGTCAGCAGTCCAACGCTCTACTAGGGGGGACTAGTGCAACTATCCACATGTATATTTTATAAATATATATATATATATATATATATATAATGGGTCGCGGTAGTCCAGTGGGTAGAGCGTTGGACTGCTGACCGGAGGGTCCCGGGCAAGGCACTCTGGGCACCTGCAGCTCCACCCAAGCTGAAGTGATTTTTCGGGTACCAGGTCTTCCTGGGAAACCATAACCAGCACAGCGTATTAAGGAACTGGCCCCCCTTATTACCCTGATGTGTGGATTTTCACACACCGTATAGGGCTTAGTATTGGGTGAACTCTGCCATCAACCATACCAAACCGACCTTCTCAGGGTTGATTACTGTGTTTATGGTTTATATATATATATTTCTACACATATATATATATTAATGCTATGGTTTCCCAGGATAACCTGGTACCTGAAAAATCACATAGCTTGGGTGGAGCTGCAGGTCCCCAGAGACTTAATGCCCGGGAATCAAACCCAGGACCCTCCAATCAGCAGTCCAACGCTCTACCCCCCTGGACTACCGCGACTACCCACATATATATAAATAAATATACATATATATATATATATATATATATATATATATACAGAAACAGATATAAGAACAGATATAAGGATAAGGTTCCCAGGTATTTGGCCAATGTGGCTCATCTCTTTCTTCTGGCTACGCGTGCCACGAAACGCACTGTTCCTTTCCTGTATGATGTCGTATGAATTCTAACCCACTGTCCTTTCCTTTCCTTGTGTATTGTCTATTTCTCCTTTGGTGGGTGAAACAGCCCCCTGACGCCATCTCTTGGCTGAAAGAATCGGGGCGCTTAGCGACATATTAGACCCACGGATCTCAGGGTAAATTGACTATCCTCGATAGCTCAAGTGGTTAAGAGCATCCGCCCGGCAAGTGGAAAGATCCGGTGTTCGAGTCCCGGTTGAGGAAATATTTTTACTCTCGTGATCCGTTCGATTCCGCCTTCCCCACCTCTATTGTGTTCGTCCTTTATGTGTGTTCCTATCCCTTTTCCTTATATCTGTTTCTATATATATGAGTATTTATTCGCCGTCTGGCGGGATTTCGTGTTTGAATGTGTGTGTATATATATATATATATATATATATATATATATATATATATATATATATATATATATATATATATATATATATATATATATATATATATATATATATATATACAAATGCTATGGTTTCCCAGGATGATCTAGTACCTGAAAAATCACTTCATCTTGGGTGTAGCTGCAGGTGCCCAGAGTGTCTTTCCCGAGAATCGAACCCGGGACCCTCCAGTCAGTACAGTACAACGCTCTACCCACTGGACAACCCCAACCCACTTTTTCACATTTTGAGGGTCAAAAAGAAACTTCACACTTCCATAATGAAGATTTTAATATTTCACGACCATGGTTTCGATACTGTGTATCATCGCCAGGTGACGTACATCATTATTTTGGCAACTGATATAGTCTGGCACCAAGAGAAGAGGGAGTAGGGGAGATAGATAGATGGATGGATGTCTTTATTCGGCCGAAATTGAGACCTAATAGTCCCTTCTTCCGTTTAACCTTCTTAAGGGAGAAGAGAGGGGGTAAGGCAGGGGGAGTAAAAGGGAAAGAGGGGGGGGGGGGGGGTAAGTTACGTGCAGATGCAGCAGCCTATTGGTGAAGAATGATCTGGTACTTTCCCGGCGAATAATGTTTTCCAAGATTATTCGGGTCTCCCACCGGGTCCACGTTCGTTGCCCTGAAGACGATGGACGACTCGGCCATCGAAACGTCGGCAACCCTACGAACGTGGACCCGGTGGGAGACCCGAATAATCTTGGAAAGCCTATTGGTGGTCTATGAGGAGGGGGAGGCTACGTATTGGAAGGTTACTGGCTCAAATTTGTGAAAGTTTATTTTAATTAAATGATCATTAAATGGAAAACACAATGTAACACTCCACCATCCATAGAAATAGCGGCCATGTTCGTGAAATATTAAATCTTTATTGCAGAAATGTTATGTTTCTTTTTTTTTAACCCTCATAACGAAGGAATTCCACAAAATTCCACCTGAAACCGTTACGTTTTTTTTTCCACATGTCTACACGCTGAACCATAACATCTATTGTCCTATTTTTGCAAATATATCAATTTTGGCAAACAGATTTCATCTCTTTACATGTCCCCATTCTTCTAAAATACTCCCCTAATCTGTTAAAAGTTCCAGTATAATTCCTTTCACTTCAACGCTTAAGTCTTCAAAACCCTTTATTTCAAGTCTGCTCGACTATCACTCGCACAACAGTAAAATTTGATTCATTTATTCCTTAAGACGTAAACTTAGAATATTTGAACTTATTAGATAGGTTTCCTAAATCATCTGGGACGCGTCTAATTAACCATTAACCACAGATAATCAATGGTTTTTAAGGTATATTCACGCATTACCGAGTTATATACATCGACTTTTTTAATGAAAAACATTACATAACAGGGCAAAATACTATTATATATACCTCGCACAAGTTCTTTATTACGAATAACGCCAATTAGATACACCTACGAACAATTATAATAGATTAATGCTTACCCGGAAAGACATTATTCAACTATGAAATCATCAAACGCGGTTTAAAAAGGTTTATAACATCATGGAAATTAAAATAATATGGGTAAAATGATTATTTATGGATCCCGACAATCATGTCTCTACAACAACGTCTTGTCGTTATTCATTTGTTTTCCTATCGGAACATTTAATCATTCCCACTATTCTTCACAGCACAGCAATATTTGTTAATTTTCAAAAGCCTCGACTGTACGACCACGATTCCAAGCAAAAAAAACCACACTGCGTACCGAATTTTACGCTTAACTTCCGGAAAATAGGTAAATTCGACTCATCACATGAGGACTCGTCAAGCCAAACAATGTCAGCGATACGCTGTTATATTGCGATTGGTCTAGTCTTCCCAGCATCACTAATATTAAAAACATTTCTCTCCAATCATGTCCATTATTTTAAAAAATACGATTTAATTGCGCTCGACAACTAAGTTTCAAGCTAGTCTACTCATTTAACTCATTACTCAACATCTCTGTTTCGTCGTGTGAAACCTTCTTTGCCTAAGGCAGTTCTTATTCCCTACTACCACGACCATCTTGACACTAAACACTTCCGCAACTAGGTACTCAATAAAACAGCATCTTAGTGGATACATTTCTTCAAAGATACCAACTTTAGCCTATATTACCGTATAAGACCTCAGCCGATGCTCACAGTAGACATTATTACTTGGCTTACTCATGAATTATGATTGCCGACCGCTAAAACTGTTATCAAATTTATATTTTTTTCGTCAATTATACATAGTTTGCAAAATTTAAAATAAAAACGAAAGCCCAGCGCTAACGCTTTTGCTGTATAATTTGTAATAAATGCCTTTTAAAAACGTTTTTCAGCCATAGGGACCCGAAATGGTATCCACCAAAAAACAGCAAATCATGTTTGTGCCTTAATTAAAATGTTTATCAAACAATCAATCATAAAAGACGTCATTTAATTCAGTATTTCCAAACACAAAATAAACAATTAAATGCTGAACTCAAAATGGCCCCTGAGAAATGTATTTGTCGGAGACGGAGGAATATTTAAAAGGCATTATTGAGATGAGGAACACGCAAAATAATCCCGATTTCACACAACTTTCGACGGTTTAGGGAGAAATTACCTTTGATTGTACTTCCACGAAGACATACGTTAGCAAGCTGCTCTGGAAGTACCTACTTTTCGGGGATATGCAGCTCAAATTCATGTTAAACAACAAACTCGGGTCAGTTGTGAATCTTTTAAGATGAATTTAGATACACGAGTAACTTATTGAGCACCAGAATGAAGAAACGAAATGCATATAACCGTGTAACCTTTCAATCAAAGCTCTTTGGCGGGATAAATTACGATTAAGTTCGTTGCCAAGGCGACATAACAACAGCTATTAACTTTATAAGCGTTTTCCGATTTTCAATCAAAATAACTACTAAAATATAACTTTTATCACTTTCACTTAACCACTATACTCTCAAAACCTTTCACTAAGTTAACCTCATTGAATTTTCAAAATGCCCGCATGGCGTTACCACTGTATGGGAAATTATTAAAAGGTTAACTTTAACCTATTGTGATACACGAACCGCGTAGTATTCCAAAATTTGACCTTACCCGTGATGTTAAATCTGTCATTTATCCCCGGGTGAAATAAAAACCTCCACCATATGGTACGATCAGAATTAGCACGCAACCAAGCATAAATTAGTTTCGTTAATATTACTCAATGGAAGCGGAAACAACTGCATCACGTACAACATGGGCGAGGTCCTCATAAAAAATAAAGTGAAGACACTTTTAAAAATAACTTTGACCGTACGGGTGAAGTGGGCCTTCGGGGAGATTTTGGACTTGGTTGAGGAAGGTCAGGAAACTCGCTTTGTGCCAACTTCCTGAGAATCGAAAAAAGGTACCGGTGCGAATTTTGAATTCTTCCATTACGTACATCGAAACATTCATTCATTGCGGCAAAAACGTCATTTCTCACTAAATACCCACGTCATTTCGCAATACAACTGCCGTGTAGTTTCAAGGCGAGAGGCTAAATCGCCCATAGAAATGCCCTCGTGGCTTAACTTATGCATTAATTTCGGTATTTCTCTCAAAAGAATATTATTACCAACAGCGTTACGCTTAATCCTCCAATGCTGACCTACTTTGTTCTCCATTTGAGGAAGCTATGAGAGTTTTTTCGAAATATATGGATAACTAGGTTTTCTGGAGTATTATGCAAACTATGTCGGGTTAGAATAACAATCTTTAAATATATATTTACATACAAATATATATATAGTTGCACTGTATCATAAACTTCCTCTGCAAGACGAAGTTATGTTGAATATTGCACGCAGAGCCCGAGGCAACCGAAGATTCAATTTCATCTCATACTGCTAGCCGACACCGCCCAATGGATGTCGTAGCCAAGTACATTTCTGAGCCGATTTCGCAAAGAAGCATGGTAATAAGGACAATAGATTGGGAAGGTCACTTTCCTCACTGAGTAAATTAACCGACCGACTATCTCAAACAAGAAGCGAGCAGAGAAATGGAATAACTCAAACGTAGTCCATGTCCTACTTGGGACGCCGAGAAAAAGAAAGATATATATATACACGTGTGTATACATATAACCGGTTACGAACCACGTTTTTGAAAAATGACTGGAAACACTTATCGTAAATGAATCCACCAATGCTTTTTAAAATGCTTATCTTCAACCTAACTAATCACCATGTTAAAAAAACTCAAGCACTGGTCAAGGCCGAAAACACACACAGGACACTTTTATAACACACACAAATATATATATACTTCAAAAAGATTAAAAATCTACAAAAACTTACCTGGAACTCATGGCGAGGGAGTGTTCAGATAAGTACAGAGGTTGCTGGTAGTTCCCTGTATCTCCAGGTGGACCGCAATTCATCCCCATCTGTGGAAATATGAGGCGTAAGAATTACCTTAGCGGTGTATAAAACATCGATAATTCGCCATTATCATTGTACATTGGTAGGACGAATGTATTAAAAAAAATAAAACCAGAACGAACCATACATACGTGGTCCCATAAACACCACGTATCTCGAATTGCCATAGTAACAACACAAATAAACTAGACAGTCTGCATGATATATTGATTTTTTTCAACTACAAGACTTTCCTGAGGCACGGATACGTGCTCTTTACAACGCGGAGTCCTATATAACACTACTATACATATATTTTTTGTTTTTTTTTTTAACGTCGGTCGAACAGCAATATACGTTACCTTATGAATTACTCACCCTTCGCTAGGGGAACCATTATGCGGAAGAATTAATGCCTACAAAGTTTGTGTGCCAGACATGTAAGTGCTTTTAGCGTGAAATTATCCTATTTTACACAGACTTGAACAAAAAAACTCTTTGGATGTACGTAAAAATGCTCACCGATAATTCGTTACGATTTTCAAACACAAAAAAAACCATGCGTTTTTGGTACTATTTTTTTTTAAACACTCAAAACTGGGGAAAAAAATTAACAGAATAATTACCGATGTATGTGAAAACGATTAGCGACACTGTTTATATGAAATTGAACCGGCCAGACGAAAAACTTGAGGAAATAATCACACGAGGCAAAATTTTTAATCTTCGTCAAACCCGGTGTGATGCAACAAAAAGTTTCCTCTCTCAATTCATTTGTGGTCCGAATGAGGAACAGAACTGTGTTGTGACGTAACAAAACTCAATAAGGGGTCACTACAACTCATGAATAACACAAGCACACTAGCACTGAAACTCCAAAAACAAAACTTTAAACGAGATAACCAAAAGATTACGACAATTAACTCCTTGCTTCAAGAGAACATGGTCGCCGAATGATTATCGTTCTTCTTTTGTTAAACTGTTCACCTGTGGTTGCTGCGCATATCCGGACAACTGCTGTTGAGCGCTCACTCCGTCCCCAGCGCCTCCGTGGTGTAGTGGTGGAATGTCGAACTCCTCGTCACCAAAGCTTGGAGTATGGAATGTCTGTCGGAAGAAAAATTAAAAAAAGTTTATATTTGAGTTATGACACTGTGTTCACGAATAAATACGTGTCAGCATTAAAAAAATTTAACACTAAAAGACCCGGACGCATGCCTATCCCTTACAATATCAATTCGATGAAGAAATATCGAATTATTTTCACATCTGCAAAAGGCATGTTGTTTTTGAAGTTATCGGAATGAATGCCAGTGTAAGCATTTGGGTTTCCACTTGAGACATATCACGACGAGCTCAGCTTAATTCCAAAGCATTGATCTATTCAAAAATGTCACTTACGCGACGTAGTTACCGCCGCATATTAGTCAAAACAAGCAGAGTATTAATGTAAAATTATCGATTTTATGAGAGCTTAAAGTACGACGTCTTCTGTGTATGAAACAAATTAAGGACAAGCGTATTTCTTCGGTGTAACACTAATAGAAAAGACATTCCGATGTTTTAAACTGCAATTTCAACGGAGAGTAGCGGGAGGAGGTAATATTTTCAGCCCAGCTTTCACATTTTCTCAGCCTGCCTTCTCCTTAAGAAAGAACTTTGCTTTGCTTCATCGCTTAAGAGTCGGGGGGGGGGGGGGCGGGGGAAAAAAATACTAAAGTTTTTCCAGGCAGTAACTACCAACCTCCGTCCATTTAAATCCCGATGCCAGGCTAAACTAGGCCAAAGGAGGAGGAAATTATGAAACAACCTTCTATCGAGGAAAGCATTTAACGGAGTTTTTAAACATTTTTATTAAAACTGGGACGTGTGTATATACATATATAACCATATATACACTGCCCAGGTTTATGAAAGTTTTCGACTGAACTGTCAAGATGGCGAAAAATTGACTAATTTTCTTGAGTTTTCATGGCGTAATATTGCATAGTTTGGTTGCATTCGTTCTATTTTGTAAGGTGTTGTGAGGTTCTGCATTGTAATTACGGATTCATATCGGTTGCGGCAGTATTTCTGATGACTGGGAATACATTTGTGTTGAACGCAAAAATGGCAGAGAATTTTCATCGGTGATAGCGAACTATTTATTTTCTCTTTAATTTCCGTCGCTGGATTTCATCGCATTTGGAGTTAATATAAGAATAATATCATTTAACAGTTGACTAAAGATAATGAGTAGTAAACAAAACATGTTTACGTATCCATGGATACGTCGTCAAGGTTTGTTTATGTTCATTCCGTTTGATATCGTCACTTGAACGTGGTTTCATATTATTCAATGTAAGTATTATCTCTCGGACTTATATCTGACCTTAATGTGACTACGAAAGGACTAAAAGGTGATAACCTCGCCAGATATAAAAATAATTCAAAGCACGATGGAATCCATTTGTATAACATTTTGTATTCAATTCTTCTCCTTTTTGTTTACCATTTTATCACTAATAAACAGATTCAAATTGGACAAATGACGACCGTTTCGCGTGATTAAAACCTCGTAAAGCACGGAAGAGGTTTCCCAATTAAGGTCAAATTCCCGAGCCACAAAGAGAAACACAAATCGTTGGCAGGATTGAAATAATTCAGTTGCTTCCTGCGTTTAATGAGACATTTCCCCTAAGTCCTCTCAATTGATATTTTCCTTGGTTTAAATAGGCAACTTGGTGAATGATTGCCTATGGCGACCAGAGAAAACATTTTAGGGTACACGTATATACTACAAGAAAACATCCTCTCATAGGATGGGATGATATCAAAAAGATTACTTTTATTGATTTTAAAGATATGAATGGACGTAATAATGTCCTCCGTGTTGAGTATTGCAAGTAATTTGCATCGAAATCAATTTCGTAAGCCGTAGGTCTTTCCAAATTGCGTTAAATAGCGTTTCCCTTCCTTACTGAAAACGATTACGTGAATTTATACAATGGCGCGTTGAAAGATAAGCTTAATAAAACAACAGTTATTCTAGTAAATTGAATGTCCGCTGTCAATCGCTGAGGGAGACCGATTGGAAGCCAAAAAATCTCGTTCATATTGCTTTTAAATGCCGTCGTCCCAGTCGCCCGCCACGTGACGTATTTCAACGAAAGCCTAAGGAATCCATGAAGAGAAAGAAGGCGGAATGATACGCCATAATAACTACAGCCTCTGGGAGAACTCTAACATCACCTACCATACCTAACCGACCTTCGGGTTGATTACTGTGTTTATGGTATATATATAAAAATATATGTATATATAAAATTATTATTAGTTATTCTAACGGTTAAGGTAGGTTTTTGGATGGGCACTGTTTCTAAATAAATATTTTATTACTCCTAACAAAATACAAAATCCAGCAACATACTCTACATCAGGTCCCTCTTCATCTCTGAGTATTTTCTTCCTCCCTTCATCCCATCCAACATCCCTATCCCGTATTCCTGCCCTTTCCTCGTTTGCCTAACATTCTCCCCTCTATCACAGTCTTCTACAACATCTCACTCTTGCCAATCAGTACCCCCTTCATCGATTTCTCATCTGCCTCGATAGGATTTCTCCCAACAAACCCCTCTCTTCGCCTCTCACCATACCAAGTACTTCCTCGTTTGTTTTCTTCTCTGTCCATTTCACCTTCTCCATTCTTCATCCCACACACCCACATATCTACAATAGCCTCCAGTCTACGTCTATCCTCCCGCTTCAATGACCACGTTTCCATAGCCACACATAGCTACGCTCCATGTCCAAGTTTTTACGAGTCTTTTCTTAACATCCTTACTCTACGTACCCGTCATCAACTCCCTCCTCCTCGTGAAAGCCTCTTTGCCTAGCGCAATTCTTCTCCTTACGTCCCTACTACTTTGACCGTGTTGGTCCAAAACACTTCCGAGATACGTATTTAACTGTTCTACCTGCTCTAGTTTTTGCCCTCCTATTTCAATGTTAAGCTTAGCCTTTTTCTTTCTAGAAAATCGCATAACCTTTGTTTTATTAATATTGATTCTCATCCCATACCTGTCGCACTGAATTTCCAATTCACTCAGCAATGCTTGCAGCCCCTCTATTGGCTGACCGACCTTAACTAAAGCTTGGTCATCTGATCAAACCATAACTAATTTTAAATGAATTCCCCGCCCACTTTCATTCCTACCGCCAGTTCTTCCCAAAATGCCTCTTTGATCATTTCATCTGCATACAGGTTGAACAGCAACGGTGATAATGGGATACACCCCATGCCTTACACCTCTTCCTAACACTGCCCATCCGGACTCCCCGTTCCCCACTCGCACCTGATAAGCAGTCTGAGAGATGTACAGGTTGCGGATTAGCCTCCTTTCCCTATTCCAATCTATTCCTATTTTCTGCAGAATACTCATTAGTTTTTCCCAATTCACTCTATCAAACGCTTTTTCGAAATCTACGAAACAGGCAAATACCTTCTGGTTGTGTTCTATATTCCTCTTTCGATTAATAATCTCATTATTACTGCAATTGCATCACATGCGTACCTCTCCCCTTCCTAAACCCATAAACTGATCATCCCCTAAGTAATCATTTGCCCTACTCTCTCTATAGTTTTGTTTATGATCCTGAGAACAACTTTAGCTGCGGGGGATATCAAACTTATCGTCCTGTAGTCCTCACATGATGTCGCCTTTACCTTTTTAATTGGAATATTGGAACTAAAACTGATCTCACGAAGTCCTCCGGCCAGATTCCTTCCTCATAGATACTACGAATCAACCCATATAGCCTCTTAGACTCCCACATTTTCCTAAACCATTTCAATAGTTCCGCGGGAATGTTATCCACCCCAACAGCCTTATTTAGTTTCATCTCCCTTAATGCCCTTTCTATCTCATTGTCCAGTATGCCTGGACCTAAGCTATCTTCCTCTACGTCATGTTCCTTTGCAATGTCTAACTTTGTCGGTCTAAATTCTTTACTATACAGTTCTTCTATATATTCTTTCCATCTCTCTCTCTCTCATATATATATATATATATATATATATATATATATATATATATATATATGTCAGTCTCTCTTGAAGAAGGCCTCTCTGAGAGGGCCGAAAGCTTGAACAATTTACCGTGTGAGTGTTCTTTTAAATGTTGCTATTATATTCTATTTGAGTTATATTGTGTCAGCCCATTATATATATATATATATATATATATATATATATATATATATATATATATATATATAGATTGTTTGAGCTTCCGGCCTTCTTCGAGGCCGTCCAAATATTATACCTATTCGCTGTGAGTGTGAAATCCAATGCACACGTGCATTTAGACCAGAAATAAGATGACCTTCAGAAGCACTCATGGTGGCATGTGGAAGTAACATTCCCCAAACTCAACACGCATGCTTGAAGGTTTAAGGTCGTTAGATTATTCATCCGGTGTAGTATTTTTGAGAAGTGGATGAAGTATTTGAGACGTGTTCTAGTGTTGTGTGCTATATATATATATATATATATATATATATATATATATATATATATATATATATATATATATATATATATATATATATATATATATATATGTATATGTATATATTAATATGTATATATATATATGCATATATATATATGTATATATATATGTGTGTATATATATATATATATATATATATATATATTTATCGATTTAAAATAAATTAATAATGAAACAAAGTCATATCAGGGTATTAAGGGTATTAATGACCGATTAATAATGATATATTGATACTTAAGATGCATGAATACCAGGGAAATATATAAATCGTTCATTCCAGCGATGTGTGCCGCCGTATTGAAAAAAAACGTTGAAAAACTAAATACAAATCATTATTTGAGTGAATATATCGATAAACGAATAGACCTGATATCGATTCATATCGCATATCGAATCGATACACATTTTCGTCAAATTCTCATCATATTTTCATCTAAGATTTCTTCTCTGTGCTACGGAAATCTTGTTCCATCGTATCGATTCATCTTAAAGTATTGCATACAGTGAATCGAACTATATCAAAAAACGATGCTCGCGAAACATAATCGATACTCATGTTGATTAGTTTTGCGATTAATCGATGCTTCAACGAATTCTGACTTTGAAAGCAAATGAGGCCGGGGGGGTCAATCGAAAAACTATCAAAAATATCGAAAATATATCGATACATTGGATAATATATCGATACTTGGGAATAAAAATTTGAATTTCGAGACAATTTATTGAATTATCTTTTAAGTAATTAATTTGTATGGAAAAGCTTTCATTTGCGATAAGAAGGTGCGACAAAAAACAAATGATGTAACAAAGTATCGTAGCAACTGAAAACATTAAAGCTTAAAACATTAATTGTTGTCGACAACAATTTCGCAAGCTGTCCCATTGTTACCCAGCTTGCAATGCCTTGTAGTTACATATAGTTTCCACTTCAGTTCGCTAATCTATTTCGCAAAAACAAAACGGCACGCAAAAAATAGATATCCCCCTCCTCCGACAGCAGTCGCATTTCGTCACTCCTTTGTTTCCCACCGTAGCAACGGTTGCCATGCACCGTCGCCATTGTTCCGTTGACGTTTATAAATCCATCAGAGGCGCAGCGTTTAGCGAAGCGCATTGATACGAAGCTGGGAATTAAAGTTTGTTTTATTTATAAATTTCATTCAATTAAATCTTTTTCCTTCATCGCCATGGGTAAACAAATGAGTATGGAGTGTTTTGTTTGTTAGTTTCGACGAAATAATTCGAAGAATTCCAGGAATAGACTATGGCGGATAAAAATATTCCTTGGCATGAAAACAATCGTCATTTTACGTAAATAGAAATGGTTATTTCATTTTCGCTCTGCCCAGGCGTCAAATAATAATGCGAGGACACAACTACGAAGATAATTAATTGAAAACACATAATTAAAATACTCCGACGAGTTTATTTTGGGCCGCCCTAGTTTTTGCGACCGTATTAAGAACATAATTTGTTCCAAAAATATATTAAATTCGGTTTTTCTTCCAGATTTTCTTCCGTAATTAAATGAAAGAGGCATCTACTGACGAACTTAATTGATTTTTGGATAGTAATATTGTTTGAATAGGCACGGAAAATTTGTTTGAATCTGTTCCGCCATCTTAAAATTATACCGCTATAGGAATACGCGTGTTCAAGTTCTAAAGTCTTCCTATTATTTTCTAATGAACGTGAGGTGACAGAAACCTCTGGTTTATTTTAAAACATGCGGAAGGGTCTACTGAACTCAATTTTATCGTGGTAGGTATTATATATGGTACAGGATACCAGTAGCCGTCAGTAGAAGTGAATCAAGTTTTCAAAACTCAAGATGGTGTCGTCTAATAGCGTCGATTTCAATTCGCATTATTGCGTGACATCCATGGCAACCATCGCTCGGCCATCTATTTATTCCCGGTATGGGTGAATCACACTTTAGGGCATTAGTATTAAAGACTGTAAAGACGGTCTTTCAGTTTTTATTGACGGTATATAAGGCCCTTGAAGACTTAAAAATGACTTGGTATCTTAAAGAAGCAGGCAGCCGGCCATTTGTGAGAGGCGACCAGGTCCACCAAAGTGCTCTCTCGCGACCAGAGTATCATTGCTTTGAGTTTTGTAATAACACGAGACGTCTTGGAGAAGAATACATCGATTTGTGACAGAGTTTCGACTTCATTGTCCTATTATTATGTCCAAAAATAATTTGAAGACTTTAGAACATAAACAGCCGTAATCTTAAACAGTACAACGTAAGTGTATGTGTGTGGGCATATATAAATAAATAAATATATATATATATATATATATATAATGTATAACACTTAGCACTAGTGGACACAGACAAAAACACAGAAACACACAAAAAAGAGACTCACTATTTTTCGAATTTTCGGTGGTCGTTGCCACCTTTATCAAGGAAGATATAAGCTAAGACGCGATTCCTAAGAAAATACGAGTAAACTAAGAAACTAAGATTTTTGATTTTAAAAAAATGTGTATTTTAAATCTATTTTTCGCGAAAATAATGAATCATATTTTCACACACAGATGGCAGCACGATGATGACTAAAGAGTATTAACATTTAAAATTTAATCAATTTTTTTAAATTGGCGAAAATTATTTATTAATACGGTTTTTTTAATTAATTTAAAATTTAAAATTAATTTTTAATTTCATTCAAAGATGACAGCAAATGATTTGACTCATATAATTTGCATTTAAAGCAATTAAAAACTTGATTGTGAAGATAATTTGAATTCTATATAGTCTTTTTGAACGTAATTAATTGGAAAAATACTTCAGCTGACATATTTAGCTAACGCGATCCGCCATGTTTTTTTTTTGATGCGTGCGGAAACAACTGAAGGCGTTTTTGCGTTCGGGCGTGTGGTTGCTTACCTGGTCGGCCGCCATGTAACTGCTGTTGAAAGAGTGTGGGATGGAAAGGGAGAGGTCCAAGTTCTCTGTCCGCTGCAAGGAAAATAAGAGAGAGAAATACGTCAGCAAGGCGTTGCCGTGACAACCAAAACAAACAATTTTACACACAAACAACGAGAAACACAATATCCATGGCTATGACGTGGCATAAATCTCCATGGCAACCCAATTCTCTCTGGATATAAACTAATGCAATGAAACTGTGACGTCAAGCTCCTCGCTACGTAACTATTAGACGCCAATATCTTCTACAATACACACAATATGAAGCTAAGCTGTGCTACCAAGGTAACGAATGTAATAAGACGAACAATGTTAGACGCAGCTATAACCCTCAGCTATGTAAAGAGGCTATGCTATGTCACAAAGCTAACCTGTACTATGCTGATATTTTATTTAAATGACAAAACACTGTACATCTACATAATGACGAACTTTAAGGGTAAGCTATGTCATCAAGTTATGTGGCATATTTACATTGTATTCAGTTATAATCCACAGCTATGTTATCATTATAACCTATGCCACCACGCTATGACATACTATAAGGTAATGTTAATTTAGTTTCGTAAATATAGCAAACTATTTTCTACACCATATCGTTTATATGCTACTAAGCTAAATTTTCAAGGCATGTTGAGTATATACACCATAATTAGGCCAGCTATATTCCTCAGCTATGGTACAATGATATGCTATATGCTGACACCAGCGACGTCGAGTTGCAATTAGAACTCAAGGCTTCCCATGCTATAAGCTATGTCAATTAATATTAAGCTACGCTATGAAATTATGCCAAACTCAATAACGGTGTACCACGATGATAACTAGTGTCTGTCGAATAGTTGCTATGGTGATAAGCTACGCCATCATAGCTTATCTTCTTCGACATTCAAATTCAACTAGGCCGCATACAGCACGTCGAATTGACTCGTCACGCGTGACTGTAACTCTCAGTGAGGCTATATATATATATATATATATATATATATATATATATATATATATATATATATATATATATATATATATATATACATATATATACACTCAAACGCTGTCTTCATAATTTCGACGGAATTTAGCTCCGTCTTCATCAGAAGTAACAGTAGCAGTGTTTCAGTACTATACAGTCAGTTCAGGACTGTATTAGTTAGCAATACTGTTTCTTCTGAGAAATACGGAGCTAAATTTCGTCGAAATCATCAAGAAAGAACGTGTGAGTGTTTTTTTTTAATGTGTGGGGAATTCGTAAAATCAGTTACAATTGCTGATGACCAAGCTTTAGTTTGTCAGTCAGCGAAGGGGTTGCAAGCATTGCTGAGTGAATTGGAAATTCAGTGCGACAGGTATGGGATGAAAATCAGTATTAATAAAACAAAGGTAATGCAATTTTCTATAAAGAAAAAGGCTAAGCTAAACATTAAAATAGGAGGGCAAAAACTAGAGCAGGTAGAACAGTTTACGTATCTCAGAAGTGTTTTGGACCAACGCGGTCAAAGTAGTAGGGACGTAAGGAGAAGAATTATGCTAGGCAAAGAGGCTTTTACAAGGAGGAGGGAATTGATAACGGGGACTTTGAGTAAGGATGTTAAGAAAAGACTCGTAAAAACTTTGATATGGAGTGTAACTATGTGTGGCTATGGAAACGTGGTCATTGAAGCAGGAGGATAGACGTAGACTGGAGGCTATTGTAGATATGTGGGTGTTGGAGAAGAATGGAGAAGGTGAAATGGACCAAAAGAAGGAAAACAAATGAGGAAGTACTTGGTATGGTGGACGAAGAGAGGGGTTTGTTGGGAGATATTACTATGGAGGCAGGAAAAGTGGATGAAGGGTGTATTGGCCGGCAGTGGGATTTTGAAGACTTAAATAGAGGGTAGAATGTTGGGCAAAAGAGGGAAGGGAAGGAACAGGATAGGGATGTTGGGCGGGATGAAGGGAGGAAGAAAGTACTCAGAGATGAAGAGGGACCTGATAGAGAGTAGGATGATGGATTTTGTCTTTTGTTAGGAGTAATAAAATATTTGTTTGGTAGCTGTGTCCATCCAAAAACCTACCTTAATCGGTGGATTACCTAATAATAATATATATAAGAACGTGTGAGTGTTTTTATGTGTTCTCATATTGTTTGTTGCTGTCCAAGTATTATATATATATATATATATATATATATATATATATATATATATATATATATATATATATATACATATATATACATATATATGTGTATATATATATATATACATTCAAACACGAAATCCCGCCAAACGGCGAATAAATACTCATATATACAGAAACAGATATAAGGAAAAGGGATAGGAACATGTGTTCGTCCTTTATGTGTGTTCCTATCCCTTTTCCTTATATCTGTTTCTGTATATATATATATATATATATATATATATATATATATATATATATATATATATATATATATATATATACACCTCATCGTAATTGGTGCCATTTTCGGTCGATGCTTTAATATTCGTCGACAAATTCGGACTTTTCCGATTGATAGATACCTGGAGTGCGTGTCCAGTGGTCGCTGGAGTGGCGTGCCTGGAGAAGGGTGGGATGAGTGGAGGAGGGCGATGAGGAGGCGGAAGGGACAAGAGAGGACTCCACGGCGACCTTGGTCAACAATCGCGCTCACTTCCGCCCGGCAGTCGGACGAGTGGCGTTGCTAGGATACGAACAAAAGACGCCCTGCGCCCGCACGCAAGCTCCCGACCAAACAACACAATCGTGCGATTCGTAGGTCGCGAAATCTAAACGTTCAATCCAAATGGTAATCGAATCTCCATTTGAAATCGATTCTGAAGATTCGATTTTGACCGGTCGTCCTTCTTTCCTTCCGTAAATCTATTGAAAGCAGGGCCAAAACAACTAATTTCACTCCCGAAGATACGATTTTCGAATAATAAATTCAACATCTCGGTAAAATTATAAATTTTTTCATCGTTTTTTGAGTCGATCGAGCGAGGTTTAATTAAATAACTCATTCGATATATTGGCTACATTGTTTTCATAGTAATGGTCATTTTTTGGCGAAGTATTCGTAGATTAATTGAATGAATTAAAATTCCGATTCATCGATTTATGTCGAAAATATATCGAAAGGGCTATCTCGACCAGTCGCCATGATGACGAATGTTGCTTCGTCTTTTCCCCATAATCGACCACTTTCCAAATAATTTCGCTATTTAAAAAAAATCATAATGATTTATTTTGAGTATATTTTAATATAATCTCATTGTGGACAGTAAAATATTCCATTTTACAGGTTTTTTAAATATTTTCAAAAGCCACGACATCAATTCCGTTACCATGATGTAGTACAACAATGTTCCATTGTCTCGCCGGGTTTAGCTACAGTTCCGTTATGGAGCCAACAATGGTCTGTTTTTATGATATATGCACCTCAAAGATATCTCTGATGACAACGTTTAAAAATGTTCTACTTGCGTGACCAAAGTAACAATGTTCCCTATTCACGAAGAACTTCAACAATGACTCATGCCCGTGACGAAGTTCGAAAAAGCTCTCTTAGGATGACGACATCAACAATGGTGCCTTTCCATGGCGAATTTCAACCATGTATCCAACAATGTTTAGATCGTGTGTTGTGAGGTTCAACTCTGTTGCGTTTGCGTGACGTTTGTTACCAATTTTCCCTACTTGTTAACGAGGTTCAACAATGACTTACGTGTGTTTCGAAGCTCAACAATAGTATACCGTGGTCTTGACGACAAGTAACCACGTTCACTGTTTGTCACAGAGGTAATAATTAGTAGTGTTCTCGAGGAATTTCAACAATGTTCCCGTTGCGTGGAGATATCCAACAATGTCCTGCTGTGATGACGGTGTTCAACAATGATTGCTTCGTCTCGTAAAATGGAACATGGCCGCCGGGCGCAAAGACCAAATTCCCATGCGCTACGTCTAAGGCGGCGGTAGCGTTCGTTTATTAAGAAAGAGATAATGTAATGCGATATTCCGCTCAGCCAATGAGAAGGGACGTATTTGCGAGTGAGTGATTCGCTCCTCCCTTTCCCACTCACTCCTTCCCTCCCTTCCCACTCGTCAAACAAAACGGCAGTCTCCCCGAGGACAAGGATCGATGACGCAGAACACGGAGAGTTCAAGGACACAGCCGTCGGGAAGGACGACGCGCGACGGCCCGGCGGCGTCTTTTGTTTTCGGCTTCGCGCGAGCATCTTTGCAATATTGCAGTCTTGGGATCCGGATTAAAAATGAACCTTTCCAATGATCCGGTCTATTGACTTGGTCGAATGGTTAGCTCGCGCGATCCGTTCAGTTGATTCGATTCAGGCTGACGAAGGCGGGCCGTACCGGAAACGGATAATATGGTAATAAAATTTGAAAAGAACTAACGGCTACTCCTCGTAATCTCACGTGAGCTGTCTAAATATTTACACACGAATTCGGGCGTAGGCAGGTGTGTGTGTGTGTGTATATATATATATATATATATATATATATATATATATATATATATATATATATATATATATATATATATAAATATATATATATATATATATCATCGAAATGGAACGCTCTTCGGCAACGCCCAAGTATATAAAAACACAGATGTAGATTTTTAGAATATAGAGACACAAAGAAAGGACACTCACAATTTGTTATTTGACGTGACGTTTGACGTTGACGGAAGACGACAGCCGAGCTGTCGTCTTCCGAGCTGAGTATATATATATATATATATATATATATATATATATATATATATATATATATATATATATATATACACTACGTACACATAAAATATAGACATTTAATGAAATTATTGATTAAAAAAAATTTGCCTCGCATCGGATTCGAACTCACGACGAAACCATTCTCAATCAGGGACACGACCTGCGCAGAGTCGCTGTGCTGGTGAAATAACCGCAATATGACCTTCATTGTCCACGTTGTCAATGGTAACGTACCAACGACGCCCGCAATAGTGTTTTCGACATGTTTTCCAAAATTGATACGACAGAAAAAAACAAACATGGAACGCGACGCGAATCTTTACTTTTCGTATCACAGAATGAATGAGTGTCTGAAGTTCGATCGCCGATCGTAAATCATGTCGTCCGACGCATTCGTGATTTCTTCACAGCGCGCGATCCATCGTTCTTTTGTTTATCTTTTTTCTTTGTTTAAATTTACGAAAAGTGGCGATTGTTACGCAATCCCCGTCACGACGTCGTCATTAGCACTCTTGGGAAAAGAGAGGGAGAGAGATGGTTAGTAGTGGCGCGTGACGACAGATGGCGGGAGGGTGGATTCAATTATTATTTAACCACTTAGCGACCAATTAGCGATCGCATTTAGCGCCAATTGTCGATCGGGTGAGAGGAAACAAAAGAAGGGAGGAATCCGCACAGGAATATAGGGAATACGAAATAAATGACGAGCGAAAGGATTCATCTGTACAATACAATATAATAAAATCGATATTCACGATTCCCTTTCGATGTTCGATTCGATGCTGAATCTTTGTCTTTAATATTGATTAAATATCCTAATTAAGTAATCATATTTACGACAGCAAAAGTATTGTATTGTTAAAACACTGGTATGGCACTTTTACAACATCTGATGAAAGTTAAACAAATAGAAACAAAGTACCTCATTGTCGGAAAAAATGTCCATAATACTTTAGAATTCAATTTTTTATAAATATTTTACCACTGTAACAATGTTTACACATCTTTAATGCAATCCAAGGATCGTCGACAAGCATTTGAAAAACCAACAATGCACCCAATCACTGTGTTATCTCTCTTGTGTGTGTGTTGCAACAATGCGTCACCATGACAACGCAATTATTTGGGAGGAGGAACAGAGGAACGTGTGTCAATAGTCGTAAGGAGGCATTGTTGCGGTTCCCTTGCCTCCTTGCATTTATATTTTGAGGAGTTTTAAGTGGTCTTAAGGTTTTTTTAAGGTGTTTTAAGGGTCCTACATAAGGGTTCTTTCGTCCGTTTAAGAAAGGGGAATGAAATGACGACGCTGATGATAATGAGAGAGAGAGAGGAAGTGGGAACAAGTGAATCACGCAGTCCGCCGCGTGGGAAATTGGAGAGATCGCGAGGCCTGGGCGGGTGACGTCACCCGAGGGAAAGGTTTCGTATTCCGAGCGTCTTTTTTTTTCATTCCCCCCCGTTCCACGCCAACGATCCCCCTCCTTATTTTTTTATTCGCTTCCTCGTTCCTCGTTTGTTTTTTTTCTCTCTCTTCATTTATTTCGTCGCTCTTGTCTTTTTGCGCTCTCCGCCGAAACGGAAGGTCAACGTTGGGTTAGGTTAAGTCATTAACGCCTCAGCGACACCACGCACACGCCCTCAGGGGAGGGACGGAAGGGGGAGGGGAAGACAAGGGATTAAGAATATATATACATATATATAAGAAAACAGAAGAAAACGCCCAGCGCGCGCGCAGTTCAGACGCAAATAGATAAGAGTAAAGGGAAGGGAAGGAAAATACAAAATAGAATGCCGACATGGACTCATTCGCAATCAATTTCACATTCGGTTTTTAAGAATCATAAATATAGACACTTAAAAAATGAAAACTTCCTGTTTCCGATACTAAACCAAACTAGATGGCAGGAAACAAATCAGGGCATATCGCCTTTATATATATATATATATATATATATATATATATATATATATATATATATATATATATATATATATATATATATATATATATATATACTGAGCCACTACTAGCTCCAGCAAAGCTATGTCATTTTTCGGATAGTACCAGGTCTTCCTGGGAAACCATAACCGGCACAGTGTATTCAGGACCTGGCCCCCCTTAATACTCTGATGTGTGATATATATATACATGGATAATGCCAGGTGACTCAGGAAGATATCAGCTAGATTATATCCTGGTTAGACACAGGTTTAGGAACAGTGTGATAAATTCCCACAGCTACCCGGGAGCGGATGCGGACTCAGACCACAATTTAGTTGTTATGAAATGTAGCGTACGTTTCAAAAAGATAAGGCAGGGGCGGCGAGTTAGAAAATGGAATGTAGAAGCATTAAATGGGTTGAAAAGGAAGGAATACAAACAGGCGGTAGAGAAAATCATGGAGGATGGTAAAGGGCTTAGTACTATCGAAGAAAAATGGGAAATGAACAAGAAAGGGTTGTCTAAAGCCGCAAAAGACACTATTGGAACCTTTAACGCTAAAAGGACTAGGAAACCATGGATCACGGATGAGATGATTACAAAGATGGATGAGCGGCGAAAATGGAAGAATATAAATACAGAATTAGGCAAAATGAAGTACAAAGACTTGAACAATAAATTGAGGCGGGCAACAAATAAAGCGAAAGAAGCATGGTGGAAGACGCAGTGCGAGGATATGGAAAGTCTGCAGAGGAAGGGTGAAATCGGTGCGCTGTACAGCAAAGTTAAATCGTTATCAAGAAGTAAGAAAGAAAGAGCTATGCTAACAGTTAGAGATAAGGCAGGTAAGGTAATAGTTGACGCAGGAAAGATCCAAGAGAGATGGAAGGAGTATATATAAGAACTGTATAGTAAAGAACTCAGACCAACAAAGTTAGACATTGAAAAAGAAAATGACGTAGAGGAAGACAGCTTAGGTCCAGGCATACTAGACAACGAGATAGAAAGGGCATTAAGGGAGATGAAACTAAATAAGGCCGTGGGGGTAGATAACATTCCCGTGGAACTTTTGAAATGCTTAGGAAAATGTGGGAGGAAGAGGCTATATGGGCTGATCCGTAGTATTTATGAGGAGGGAATCTGGCCGGAAGACTCGATTCCGAAAAAGGTAAAGGCCACGTCATGTGAGGACTATAGGACAATTAGTTTGATATCCCACGCAGCTAAGGTTGTTCTCAGGATCATAAACAAAAGGATAGAGAGTAGGGCAAATGATTACTTAGGGGATGATGAGTTTGGGTTTAGAAAGGGGAGAGGTATACATGTGATGCCATTGCAGTAATAATGAGATCACTAATCGTAAGAGGAATATATGGAGTACAACCAGGATACGTATTTGCCTGTTTCGTAGATTTTGAAAAAGCGTTTGATAGAGTGATTTGGGAAAAACTAATGAGTATATTGCAGAAAATAGGAATAGATTGGAATAGGGAAAGGAGGCTAATCCGCAACCTGTACACGTCTCAGACTGCTATCAGGTGCGAGTGGGAAACGGGGAGTCAGGATGGGCAGTGTTAGGAAGGGGTGTAAGGCAGGGTTGCCCATTATCACCGTTGCTGTTCAACCTGTATGCTGAGGAAATGATCAAAGAGGCATGGGAAGAACTCGAGGTAGGAATGAAAGTGGGCGGGGAATTCGTAAAATCAGTAAGGTTTGCTGATGACCAAGCTTTAGTTAATGTCGGTCAGCCAATAGAGGGTTGCAAGCATTGCTGAGTGAATTGGAAATTCAGTGCGACAGATAGATGTCGGATGATAATCAATATTAATAAAACAAAGGTTATGCGATTTTCTAGAAAGAAAAAGGCCAAGCTTAACATTAAAATAGGAGGGCAAAAACTAGAGTAGGTAGAACAGTTTACGTATCTCGGTAGTGTTTTGGACCATCACGGTCAAAGTAGTAGGGACGTAAGGAGAAGAAATTCGCTAGGCAAAGAGGCTTTCACGAGGAGGAGGGAGTTGATGAGGGGGACTTTGAGTAACGATGTTAAGAAAAGACTCGTAAAAACTATGTACGGTGCGGAAACGTGGTCATTGAAGCAGGATGATAGACGTAGATTGGAGGCTTTTGAAATGTGGGTGTGGAGAAGAATGGAGAAGGTGAAATGGACAGAGAAGAAAACAACTGAGGAAGTACTTGGTATGGTGGGCGAAGAGAGGGGTTTGTTGGGAGCAATCCTATGGAGGCAGGATAAGTGGATGAAGGGGGTGTTGACCGGCATTGGGATGTTGAAGACTGTGATAGAGGGTAGAATGTTGGGCAAAAGAGAAAAGGGAAGGAACAGGATAGGGATGTTGGACGGGATGAAGGGAGGAAGAAAGTACTCAGAGATGAAGAGGGACCTGATAGAGAGTAGGATGATGGCTTTTGTGTTTGGTTAGGAGTCACAAAATATTTATTTGGTAGTTGTGTCAATCCAAAAACCTACCTTAACCGGTAGATTACCTTATAATAAATTATATATATATGTATGTGTATATATATATATATATATATATATATATATATATATATATATAATATTTATATAATGCATGATGTATGCCATACGTCAGTTGAGCATTCGATATCCACTATCGATATTCGTTTGAATATCGATAGTGGATAGTATGATTTGGAATTCACCAACAAATAAAGTTTGCAGGACTACAATAAGTCAAAAATGTCTTTCAGGTTATTCAATTGTTTTCCAACTGTCATGGCGACACTTAAACCTATTTGAATGACGCCGATCGCTAAAGAATTTCACGAAATTACTGACAAATCCAATCAAATACTTCACCCTGATTAGCAATTTTCTTTTCATTTCGCATCAAACAGTTCGCTTGAGTCGTTCAGGAGTTTTCTCCGAACAATATCATAGAAATCCATGGAAATAGCAGTCTACTGTTGCGTTGGATGTTAGTCAATTTTTTCAAAACTAAAAATAAACTACACATTTAAAACGTTTCCGAGTATGAAACTGTTTAAGATAATTCGAAAGCCTTCGTTTCCATAGCAACCGATATTAATCTACACGCTAAAGAGGGAGAGAGAGAGAGAGAGATCTCTGTTGGAAAGCTTTCGATCTGCGATTTGCAGTATAGATGTTGTGTTCCTACGGCGACGGTTGCCATGGCAACCTCTTGATTTCCATCGAGAGCGCAATAAATATTTTAAGGAAAGTTTCCGATTGTTTATTCCGAGTGATCACTAAGGGGGAGAGAGCTTTCTATTGCAGAGCAGCAGCCGGACGATGATGATTAATAAGTTTGGCAAAATTCCATCGCTTTCCAAACCATTTGGGACATTCTATAAGAATATTCCGTTTTTTCTGTAAGTATTCCTCCGCTGTATTTATTTAACATCGGGACTACTTTCTATCGCGGACTTCTGATTATCCCATAGTCCAGTTGGGCTACACGGATTTTTTTGCGGGATAATTTTTAATTTTTCGCGATATCTCCACAAATATCAAAGATACGAAAAAATGTATTATAACGAAGTTTGCAGAAAATTAAATGTACTTTCCATTGGCATCAACATTTTGGAGGAGAAACAAATCAAAATTAGCTTAAAAAAGATTTTACGTTTACTTTACGCAACTGAGTCAAAATTTCTTTTAAAATGTGTGACAAATGAATAAAACGCAAAACTCTTTACTTTAAAAAAATTTACGTCATATTTGTAATGTCTACCGTGATTAATTGATGAAAAAGTTCTTTATTTAGTCATAAAATCATTTGCGTTTCCATGGTTGCGTCGGGCATGTACAAAATACGATAACATAAGCAATTTCTTTAAAAAACTCGCTCGTGAATTGTAATTTTGGGAATAAAATGTTATAAAATTAACTTACAGAATCAGTTAAGATATTTAAATATGGCAGACGGCAATAAACACTATTTATATCAAATATTGTTGAATTACCGTCAAGATTTTTGCTTTCAAAAATGTCATCAGGGCCAAATACACAGTTTATTGTTAATTTCGTTGAAAACTAGACCAAGAAAACCTAAAAATATAGGATCTAACGACATAAAAATTAAACAATCCGACCGTTGCCATGACGACCGCATTGTTAATGGCCGCTGATGGAATAAAAAAAAGTCGATACCTCGCTATTGCTAAGCAACCGCCTTTAGTTCTCGTGCTGGTATTTTTTTAAACAAACGTATACAGCTGAGGAGACCGTTATTTTTCGTATCCGTAGACATGTCCGTAGACACGGTATCTAATCTGTCTCAAATGGAAAGAGAGAAAATATTAATGAAGAAGTCGTCTCGTAGGAAATCGGGGAAAAAAAGAATGTAACGATAATATCACGACAGAGAGAGAGAGAGAGTCATTGAGTTATGGCGCATTGTGGGATAGTAATGGAGGCTATTCCCCCGTCGGTAACTAATGGAGACGATTAGATTTACGTGACAGGCCGTAAAATGACAACCTTAATCTGAAAGAAGGGAAAAGAAATGAATTAAGAACCTATTCTTCTTACGAAAGGAGAAATGGATATAAGGAGAACTCGAAAAAAACGAGTTTTAATGACATTAGAAATTGCTTTTCGGACTATCGGCGGCCATTTTGAAGAATATTTGTTTATCGCCATTGTTGGGTTGCCAAGGTCCGCCATTTTGAATCAAATGTGAATTTAAAACTAATTATTTGAGTTTTTCGTGATTACCACCGTTCAATTGAGGATATTGTTCAACGGATAATCTAGTTTTATTCATGTTGAAACAATTTATGCGCAAATAACAAAAGTTTTGTTCGTGAATTACGAAATATATCCAGGAAAAAACAAATTTTACTCCATTGTTGTCATGGAAATTCAAAATTGAAAGACTTACATGGTTATTAATTGCTTCGAAAAAATGTACACACAAACTAATCAAGGAATAAACAGAGGAAAACCGATTAAATAACTGAAATATGACATTTCAATGCGATATATACTGGATTTAAGATAAATATAATCAAAAAGCCAACCAATATGGCGCGCCGCGTCACCTTAACCGTTGAATAATTTTAAAATTTCACAATTTCCAAGAATAACTACATCGTAGTGTTTCTACACTCTTGAGTAAGTTTACGGTAATCTCTGCAATTTAATTAAACACATTTAAAATTTAGAATTTGTGCAGATTAAATAAAAGTCGATTTCTTGATTGTTATTGATATTGAGGCGTTGTTGCCATCAGGTTAAAGGTCACTAAGCAACGAATAAACAATGGAAGACCGTTTAAAACCCTCAAAAATTTACCAAACATTCAACGGGATATATAATTTAAAATCTCTCCATACCAAATCTAATTTGAAACCCATCCAATATGGCACACCGCGTCACCTCAGCAATTGAATTTTTTTTTAAATTTAATTTTTAAATATAAAACGGAACATGCCGGGACAATTACTAGAGTTATACACTAATTAATGAGATAGATGTGTTGCCAAGGAAATAGATATGTTTCCTCGAGTCATTTTGAGCACAGAAAATGGTTTAGCTATTTTTTTCAACATCGTAACATGATATACGCGATCGCTGGGAGCGACGTTGCCATGGATATTGACATGTTAATGAGATATTGCTATGCCAACGACGTAAAAGGAGAAAGTCAGCAGCCTCCCCCCAACCCCGAACAACACACCACGTGAAGGAGAAAGAGATTTATTTCGATGCTCGTCTGTTCATTTATTTATTTTTATCTCCGCGACGGTTGCTAGGCGACCCGTTTGATTTCGTGATTTCGAAAAACCGGTCGTTAGAAAAGAGGAAAAGGGGGTGGGGGGGGGAGGCGCACTCGAAACAAGTGAACGAAGCATTCCGTTAAGGCATGGATTCAATTCCTTAATTAATATTTCTCCCTTTGAAAAGTGCATTTTTTTACGTGAAAAAGGAAATAATGTCAGTTAAAAAAAAACGAGAATGATTTATAACCCTAGCGAGATGACGGGGAAATGAAAAGAATATATTTATATACATAAATAGAAAGAAATATATATCTTTTTAAAAATGTCGGAGAATGTCATATACTTCTCCACGTCCCGTCATTCGGACGAAATGATAAATAGGACAGGAATTTGGCGGTGTTTCGCATTTAGGCGATGAATTATAATCAACATTTCATGACAAAAGTCCTTTTTTAAAGCTATACATCGGAAAAAAATAAATAAATTCATCGAATGATGAACTACGACATTTTTACGGTGGAAACAATCACCAAACCGTTGCTTGGCAACCGATGAACAATTTGGGATGGAGCGGTCGTATCCCAGCAACCATCGCGGCGGTCGCGAAAGAGCCATTACCATAGTGACCACTTTCTTTCGATATCCAACTCCACGTTAGCGGGCGTTTATGTAGCTCTGGAATTTTATTATCATATGTTAAAATAAAAAATCTAAATCCTACCTATATATATATATATATATATATATATATATATATATATATATATATATATATATATATATATATATATATATATAAAACATAAACACAGTGTTAATCAACCCTGAGAAGGTCGGTTTGGTATGGGTTATGGTAGAGTTCACCCAGTACAACAAGCCCTAATTACGGCATCAGGGTATTAAGGGGGGCCAGTTCCGTAATACTATAAGCTGGTTATGGTTTCCCAGGAAGACCTGGTACCCGAAAAATCACTTCAGCTTGGGTGGAGCTGCAGGTGCCCAGAGTGCCTCCACCGGAAATCTAACCCGAGACCCTCCGGTCAGCAATCCAACCCTCTACCCACTGGACCACCGCGACCCATACATATATATATATATATATATATATATATATATATATATATATATATACCCATATATATAGATATAATAATGGGACGGCACCATAGAAAACAAATAAAATAGTAACAAAAGGAAACTCACACGGAAATATGTTCATGCTTACGGGCTTCTCCGAGGCCTTCTTCAAGTATATATACAGGTATATATATTTTCTGTCAGAATTCTGATTCTGACGACCGTCGTCATCAGAATCAGAATTCTGATGACGACGGTCGTGCCGTCGAAACGATAAATGGGAGTGTCCTTTCTTTGGGTTTCTATGGTCTAAATATCTACATCTGTGTTTATATATATATATATATATATATATATATATATATATATATATATATATATATATATATATATATATATATATATATATATATATATATATATATAAACACAGATGTAGATATTACTTATTACATTACTTCTATATCTTCAGAGGAAGACGGATTGTTTCCGTCGAAATATCAAGAAATAACGTGTGAGTGTTCTTCCTTTTTTGTGTTTCTATATTGCGTATTACTGTGTATTGTACTATTCGGCACTTCCGTGTTATATACATATATATACGCACACACACACACACGAAAATGCATAAACATATATACGTACACAATACAAAAAATAACTATTTTTAATGTAATTCTTCCAAATTAACAAATTCCAGCATATGTCGCCGGAGAAATCGCAAACAATGAAACAATAAACAAGGGAGGCGCGCAGTTTTCACGACGTGAAAGTTAGAGACGTCGTCGCCTAGGCAACGTGGTAGGGTTTGGGGGGTGGGGTGGGGGAACACGTGACCGCAATGTGTGTGTGTGTGTGCGTGTGTGTGTCGAAAGCGCTTTGGAAACTAGTTCCTTCCTTGCCTCTTTAGAAAAAAAATCCCCTTCGGGAGAAAGTTGCGGCCATGGCAACACATTCTCAAAGAAATAATACAAGAATAACGTTTAAGAAAAAAGCATAATGACATACGCACCTACTGTAATGGGAAAATGCTACATTTTGCGATCGCAGATTAATTTTTTAACTTTTAACTTCCAACCGTGGACGCATAAATAAATCTCTGATAGATCTATGAAATCCAAAGGCGGCGACTCTCACTCACTTTAAATTCGCTAACGATTTATAAATTTGAAATCGGATACTTTCTGAACCGCTATGACTATAAATTCAAAGTTTGTTAGAGTTTCCATGGTGACAGAAAGATATGTAGAGTTTCAGTCCACACGATCCTGCCAAGGAAATATTAATTACGCAAAATGCGTCATTAATTACAGGAAAACATCATTTTCTCGTGTACCATTAAGGTCAGCACAATGAAAACGGTGTCATCTGAAAGAGAATTTAATTTGCTACAACATTAAACTGAAGATATTTGTGTAAAACCGAAAATAAAAAAGATATAACGTAAAAAGTGATTTTCGTCCGAAAAAACGTTTGATGAATTTTCACTCCTATCCCGCAAAATAGCCATATTTTCTACTTAAAAGCTCTTTCTTCTTCGAGATACAACTAACTTTAACAGATTCAAAACAACCTAAAAAGCCTTAAACAACGACTTTCACGACAACAACTGAGCATTATTATGTTAAACGACGATTGTTTATTGATCCAACGCTTTCATTGTCATGACTATGTAGCTATGGACTCTAAGATAAATTAATTATAGCAATACATACGTTTTTAAATAAAAAAACCCTCTAAAAATGAAATATTTCGTCTAATTGGCGATAATTCTGTAAAAAAAATGGCGAACAATGCCATGCATTTCGTTAAATGCGTGAGGAATTAACAATTAACGAATAAATTCATGCTCAGGAAACATTATATTGTTTAAATCATCCGAATAGAACTTGCATAGACGCGAGTATCCATGCCAACGTGTCGGGAGCGACAGAACAATCACCAAAACTTCGTGAAGCGATGAGTGGAAACAAGTCCCGTTGGCATGGGAACCAACATAACGGGACCCGGAGTTTACGGAGTAGCGTAGTATAAGTGGGACGACGAGAATTTGAATAAATGAACCTCTTTCGATTATTATTAACGTCATCGGAACGAGGAGTGCATCATTGGAAAGGAAATTTAATTGCCAACAAACTTTTCAGGATTTTATTTATTCGTATCTCTAATATTAACGAAGTTATGAAGGAATAAAAAGTTTTCCGGCGGAGAAGCACTGGTTGATTTGTTGTTATTAGGTAGGCGAGGGATGGAATCAAATTAAATACACCGTCATATCCTCTCTGGATAAACATTTTAATCTCGATGAGTACGTTTTCACACGCGCGCAAGTTACGCGATGCGAATTCCGATGCACAGCTGTTTGGCGAAGGCGGGAAATGGCAACGGTTGCCATGGGCGGGAGAGTCCGTAGCAACGGGAAGGGGGGTGGGAGAGGTCCCATTGACGGCCGTTGGGGGACCCTTTGGACGACGATACCCCATTCAAAAAGACCGATCACGTGACCGTCGGAAACAGGGGGAGGGGGGGGTCGGGAGCGTTGCCAAGGCAACGGGGGGACTAAACGATCCCTACGGACGATAAAAGGGACCAAAGGGTTATTTTGAAAGAGTATTTTTCCGAGTTATACCTTTTTACATCCCTTTACAGTTCGGGGCCTCAATTTACTAAATATAACATATT
The DNA here is from genome assembly GCF_022747635.1 of Hetaerina americana. NCBI lineage: Eukaryota > Metazoa > Arthropoda > Insecta > Odonata > Calopterygidae > Hetaerina > Hetaerina americana. Next base: position 216,847 of record NW_027286770.1, read on the forward strand.
TTAAGGTTGTTAGAAGATTCTCTCACTTTAGAGACCGAATCGTTCGTTAAATAGGACGATTAGTTCAATTTGATGTGTGATCCGTTCATTCTTTGCTGGTTAAATGATCCTTTCACTCAAGAGACCGAATCGTTCGTGAAAGGTACGATTGGATCAGCTTGATGTGGGATCCGTTCATTCGGTGCTAGTTAAATGATTCGCTCACTTTAGAGACCGAATCATTCGTGAAATAGGACGATTAGTTCAGCTTGATGTGGGATCCGTTCATTCGGTGCGAGTTAAATGATTCTCTCACTTTAGAGACCGAATCGTTCGATGAATGGTACAATTGGTTCAGCTTCATGTGGGATTCGTTCATTTTGAGGTTCGAGTCATTCTCTTCGAAATTGGTTTCGTTCATTTTGATGTGCGAGTCATTCCCTTTCAACTTATGATTCGTTCGTTTAAAATGGCGATTTGTTCTTTAATTAATTTAGATCTGTTTTTCTGTATGAATGATTCGTTCTTTTTTTGTTCAATTCTTTCGTTTGGAGATTTCGTGTCGATCATTTTCCAATTCGATTCGCACAGCCATAAATATTCGATTCGTTGTATTTCAAACGGTCATTCACTTCATAATTTCGTTGTTCTATTTAAAGAGTAAAATTCGTTCTTTGGGAAATGAGTTAGTTTCGTTCATATTTATTTAAGATTCGTTCTCTTAAAAGATTTGATCCGTTCAATGATTCTTTCTTTTCAAAATTCCATTCATTCTTTCAAAAGTTCGGTTCACTGATGGTTTTAGTTCAACTCACCAACCGCCATAGTTCTATTATTTCATTATTTTACGTAAAAAATAAATTTCAATATTTTTTTAGATTTTATAGGAAATTCTGAATAATATAACTGTCGAAAATTAACACGAAAAATTTAAAAATCTGACCCTTATAAATTACCCGAATTCCTCCAAAAACTTTAAAACAAATGAAATACGATACCCGCTGGAATTTTAACGAAATAAATGTAACGTCACCAATCACTTCCCTTGGACGACGTAATCCGGCATTTAAAAAATAGTTTTTTTTTAAAGAAAGAGCATTGCGAAATTAAACAGATATAATGGCGCATATAATTTTTTTTAATAACTTCGGAATATTTCTGAAAAAATAATCGATTTCTATGTTTAGATACTGAAAATCGATACGAAGTTTTGTATTTTAAAAAGCCACTCCGAATGCCAACAAAACGTTTTCAGAAAGGATGTATCGATTGCATTTTCAAAGAAAGGGGAGAATTGTCATTAATTTCATTTAAAATTGTCGTCCCGACATCTTGGAATGAGTTTAAAAAATTAATAATAAACTTTTTTTGTGTGCATTTTTTTCCGAATTCGCGAAAACAGAAAAAAATTCAAAAGACGGTTAATTTTTTTTCCTTCCTTCGTCTTTTCAAAACTCAAAATCTTTTTTTTTCATGTAATTTCTTCTGGGAAAAAGGCTTTTTTTATTAGATTTATTTTCTGCCGTAAATAATAAAAATGATGATAATAATAACGAAGTCCTTCCTCTCTCCTTTTGAGTTCTTTCGAAAACAAAATCGATACGTATCAAATGAATGTCGTCGCTCCGTGGACACGTGGCGCCGCCATTCCCCCCTGCCTTCCCAACCACAAAGAACAAAAGAAGAGCGCCACGCGCGCGCGCTTCAGATTTATATATACATATGAATGCAACTGACGCGAAATAAACGTCAAAAAATTGAAATAATGATAACACTTACGTCGATTGATACAAAAAATAAAAGCCAATATCATTAAATAATTTTGCGATAAAAATATAAGCAAATTAAAAAATGTATATATTTTGGAATTAATTTTAAACGTGCCTTAGAGTACTAGAAGTTAAAAATAATAAAAATCTGGTCAAAAATAATTAAAAAATTATAAATATATATATATATATATATATATATATATACACACACACACACACACACATATATATATATATATATAGTATATATATATATATATATATATATATATATATATATATATATATATATATATATATATAGGCGGGTCGCGGTAGTCCAGTGCGTAGAGCGCGAAAAATTGATAACTCTGACGTCAAATGATGCAAAAATATGAGCCAATATCATTAAAAATGTTTTTTTAAATTGCAAAAAAAACTGCGATAAAAATATATAAAATATCTTTTAAAAATTATTTTGGAATTAATTTTAAACGTGCCTTGAAAGTAGTATAAGTCAAATGAAAATAAAAATTTTAAAACCCACGAAAAAAAATTTGAAAAATTAAAAATATGTATTCATATTTTGGAAATACGTTTTAACGTACCTTAAAGTTGTATTAATCAACAAAAATTAGAAACTTAAAAATATTATAAAGTTAAAAAATATATATTTTTTGGAATTACTTTTTAACGTGCATTTACACAAAGTATAAGTAAAAAAAATATTTAAAAAAATTATAAATCACGATAAGAAATATTTCAAAAATTAATTAGAGATTTTTTTCTAAGAATTCCTTTCACACGCGCCTTAGGATAATAAAAGTTTTTTAAACAATTAATAAAAAACCACGATAAAAATATTTTAAATAATTAAAATTTTAGGAAATCGGTTCAATAGTGCTTTAGCGTAGGAGAAGTAAATAAAAAACTAAACAAAAAAAATTCGCTCTAAAAGGTATTTCTTAAAAAAAAGGTATGATTTAGTGCTATTATTCACGCTATTGCATCACTAAGTACAGATATGGAAAGGGCTTTCAATTGTTTACAAAGTTGTTCACTGTTTTAAATCGCCTTTCTCTCATATTAAAAAAGTTATGACATAAAAATGATCTTTCATCTAAAGAATTACGTTGCATGTGAATTGATATGTTGCCATCTTCTGGGGTAATATTCAAGGCAAATCGGCATTACGGCATCAATACAAAGACAATTGGATTCTCTATTGATTAGATCAACCATAGCCATATCTCTAATAATAAAAAAATTATGACGAAAAAATGATATTTTTAAAAAGGTTATTTCGGAGATTTTAAGCTGACAGCTCGGGAAATGTGGTTCGAATATGGAATATGACGACATATTATTGAGATATTGCCTCTAATTAATACTTAAGACGGAGATTTCAAAGCATTAATCTAATTTTACGGCAACAATGAATCATTTCCGCAGTTACAAGGTTTTTATAATTCGATTTCTACCTCGTCAAAACTCCGTAACTATGGAAACTTTCAACAATTGAAAAAGGGAAAATAATTCTTTGAAAGGTAACAATCCTGCAATCCTCCCAATAATCACTAGTAAACAATCTCTCATAGTAGACTACCTAGCAACATATGTACTAGTATATCCTAGTACTTCAAGTTCAAATAGGTTTTAAGTATAAAAATGTAATAAAATCATAAAAATTTTCTAAAGATGTATTCGTCTCATAGCAACAATATTGGTATCATTTGAAAGGTAATTAAATTCTCCAAAACATTGATACAGAAGTACGTAGGATACGGAGTTTGCGTATCTCCGAAATTAAGAGAGATACAATGGAAAATACATTTACGAACGAGATTATTACGGCGAATATAATTTTCCAATTTAATGACGGAAAATGCATTCAATTGAATTTTGATGTTTTTCATTGTATTACCGTTGAAAATTTGTGAAATTTTGGTTTTTGATTCGAAAAATAACAATACAGAGATATCTTAAAAAAACCCAAAAAATGATATAAAAAATGAAATTTTAACAAGAGTTTTTTCGGGTAAATTTATGTTGATATTATGCTGATATAATTATAAGCAGATAATTCTTTCGGTGATATTTTAATTGGTTGACGCATCAATACTGTAAAGAAATCGGAATTGGATCAATGCTAGGACAATGAAATCATTTGCCAAGCACTGATTCGTTTGTTTTTTTGCCAAAAAACTGTTTATCCATATGTATATCTATATTTTAAATGTCTATTGTATATTTTATCCACGAAAATATTCGTCGGTCGGAAAAAAAGATGAAGCACCTTGAAAAAACGTATTTTTTTAATATAAAAGGTAAAATAAAAAACTTTGAAGTCGTAAAAAAGCGGGAATTTATTTTACTGCGATTTGGGGGGTTGCATTTCTTTCAAAAATCCAAAAATCTCCAAAATTAGAAGCATATTTTTTTAATAGAAAGTTTCCTCATTTTTTAAGAGGGCTATATTTACGCTTTTGGTCTATTTTTTCGAATATTCGACCATTTCGAAAAACAAGTGAAACGTGAAACAAAACATGCGAAAAAGAAAAATTAAAAAAAAATGAAGGAACAAGTGAGTGGCGTAAATGAATAGGCGGTGGTGAATGCGTCGAAGGATACGAATTCCGCGTTTCCTCTGTTTTTATCCCTCCAAACACACACACGCACGCACGCACACACTCTATTTCGTTCGCTTTTTATTTCTTCTCCCCCTCTCGTGCGAAGCTCAAATGAAAAGCGCTCTTCTTTTATTTCCCTTTCGCATTTTTCTTTTATTTCGGAACTTGCTTGTTTTTTTTCTTTTTTCCATCAGGGAGTGAAAAGAGAAGAAGGAGCTAGTCGATGAATGGTGCCACTCGTGCGTCGCGTCGCGGACGAACGGCGAAACTCAAAAAAAGATGACAGACGCGAAAACAGCGAAAAAAATTGAAAAGCAAAAAAAAATAAAACAATCGAAAACAACATGGCGCCGACCTGAAGGAGATGGAAAATGGACAAAACAAGAACGAAAATAAATATATATATATATATATATATCTGTACACATGTTCGAATGATCCGCGTTCGAATTCATTTTCCGCGTAGAAGGAATAAAGAAATTAAAAAAAAACAGAAATAATAATCAAACGAAACTCTTCCGAGTCCATTTCTGCATTGACATGTCTTCCATTCTTCCTTATTTTTCCCGGAAACTATGGTCTACACTGGTTCCATGGCGATGATAACAAATTAGTAGAACAACTGCACGCTATCTTTTTATATCTAAAGCGAATGGATTTACGAGTTGGTTTATTTTCCTATTCATCGTTAAATTGGTTTACATTTAGGAAATGAGAATGTATATATATACAAAAGAATTGATTAACGTGTCATTATTATTCATGGTTATATATATATATATATATATATATATATATATATATATATATATATATATATATATATATATATATATATATATATATATATATATATATATATATATATATATATATATATATATATATATATATACATATATATACATATACATATATATATACACAGTATTTATCTGTATGTATACATACATACAAATATAGATGATTTCGAATATGTAACACGGCAGTGTTGAATAAAAAGCTTTGACAGCAAAAAACAAAAGAACACAAAAAAAGATCTCTCTCACATTATTTCTTGATCAATTCGACGGAATCCAGCTCGTCTTCATCGGAAGATATAGAAGTAATAACTCATTACTTCATTACTTCATTCTGGAGTCATTGCTTCTACTTCTTCCGATGAAGACGCAGTTGAATTCCGTCTAAATGATCAAGAAATAATGTGAGAGTGATCTTTTTATGTGTACTTTTGTTTTTTGCTGTCATAGGTAGTTATATATATATATAAATAAATAAATATTATATATATAAATAAATAAATAAATAAATAAATAAATAAATATATATATATATATATATATATATATATATATATATATATATATATATATATGATTACTTCTATTTCTTCCGATGCAATTCAATCTCTTTTTCGTAATTAAATCCGCAGAAAGTATGAAAATTTCCAAATTTTAACTGATGATACAATTGTTTAATTACTCATTATACTTTGGTTTGTCCATCAAATATGCATTATTCCTTTTGGAAAAATCGATTTTTTCGATATATAAAATTCGATTAAACGTTTCGGTCCACGGCGAACGGTTTATTCATGGGAGAACATATTATTTGATCCACACAGAGAGCATGGACACATTGTGGCAGACTCTCATTGTTGCGTAACAGTCGGTTGTCATGTCACATGCATCCCGACTGTTCAACTGTTTCTCGCGACGTCACAATGATATCGCCTCGTCCCAGTTAATGCCGTCAAGGAGCTAGCGAACCTCGCGGCCGATTCGCGTACCAAACGACCATTCTAACGATAACCAAATAAATAATAATGAAAATAATAGTAACTAAGCAACTGGTTCAAATAAGAGATCATTATTTAAACAATGAAAACGAAACAATGGTATCCGATTATAGTTTGCTCATTTTTGCGCAAATTACTTACATTATATTATTATTGAAATGTTTTTAACGGAAACGATTCAATTGTAAATTAAGGATTTCGATTAAATTTTATTTAAAAAATATTTTAAAACATTGAAAATTAGAATTACCAAAATTTTTTTGGACAAATCGGGGAACGCTGATCTGAAATTCCAGTTTGAACACGAGGAACGGATCACGGTTTGAACATATATTTTGAAAATTAATGCGTAATTTTTTAAATTTTTTTTCTCGGATATTTAAAAAAAATAAAGAAACAATAAAGACACAAGTACACGTAAATAAACTCGACTGGTGTGTACATAAAATATATGTTTGAGCACATAATACATATGAATATGAGAGATAGAATTGATATCTTCCCCCGGCAAGTCCCTTTAACTCAAAGTTACGTGTCCTTTAACTTTGGGGAGTTATAGTTTAACTTTGGCGAACGGCGGAGGAGGAAACTTCATGCATCATGGGAAGGAAAACACACAAAACGCGGAAACTTTAAGAAGCAAAAGTTTCGCTCGCAAAAGCTTTGCCATCTGTTTGTTTTATGTAACTACGTGGCTTTGTCGGGTGTGTATTTAACAGAGTTTAAAAGTATTTCCTCGTATATACATGATGTATACGCGAAAGTAATTAATTTTATCTTCTCCGAAGGAATTGAAATAATTAAAGCAATTTAAAAAAAAAATGCTTTGTTGCCAAACCCTTCTGAAACCTAGTTACGTGTAACCTAGTTACGCCCCACACCCTGCTCCGTCTCCATAGCAACGCCTTGTTCAAAGATCAGTCACTTTGTTGCGAACCCTAGTTACACTCTCCGTCGGGGAACTATTGGGGGAAAAAAGCGTTGAATATTTAGTGTGTATATATATATATATGTATATATATATATATATATATATATATATATATATATATATATATATATATATATATAAATATATTAATCCGACAAGCAGGTGTAACAGATTAAACAGAATTCAAATCTTCCGGTGACGTTGTTAAGGAAGAATTTAAAATTTTTTTAAACAATGCAAACCATTTCTCATAATCTCATATTTAATGGAAGAGAACGGTTTTCCTGATGATCCGTTCTCTATCGATATTGAACGAATCTTGATCAAATGGTTTTTTTAAAATACGCACGTACATAACTACATTTTCAGTTGTTCATTTTTAAAATACAGCTTGAGAATTAAGTAATTAACAATACTGACAAATGAATCGTACAGAATCCTACATAAAACACATCTGAGGAGTAACCAGGCAACCGAATAATCGGTAATAAACGAATGGGTAACCTAGTGATCTAGGGGCACACTCTGCGAACCGGTCATTTGACCCGTTCGTTTACTTGAATCAATTTTATAATCGCCCGAAGAAGTAAAAACAGCACATTTTTTATTCTAGAGTTAACGTATGAATCCAAGATAGACAAAATATCGCCTTAAAATATTAAAGAAACCTTTTAAGTCTTCCAAACGTAGTGATACCATGAAATATAGTATAAATCCAAGACCGAATCATTCCTCGGCAGTGGTTCATTTAGTTGACCGAGTCTTACAGATTTCTTAATTACGAACAAATTGTATCCAGTTGTTTGGTTGCTACGCAACACTGTTTGCTGACGAGGTAACGTTTTTTAAAACGGTAGAAATTTCTAATAATCTTCCGAAAATCAAGGTTTTTATGAGTTTTCTGTGGAATAATGTTTTAGAATCCGTTTTTTTAAACTTCTAGGAAGTGCGTCTGAGATTTCTCGAGTCTTAAGGAGAGAGTTGTGATGATGTCCGACGTTATCTCCGCTTCTGACTCCGTATCTAACTCCTGTGTCAAGGGAAACACATACACACACACAAAGGCGCGCGTCTCCTTGGAGATAAGGCAGAAGATATCACCATGTCAACAAACCGCAATTCAAGCTTGCCATGTCTTACCGTTTTCTGATATACTTTTATATATATTAAATGCGTAATCGAGTCATTTTATGGCGACAACCACGCTCGCTACACACAGAGAGGAGATAAGACAATCTTAAAGTCTTAAAGAGACGAAAATGTCGACGGAAATAATATGTCTCCCTAACAGTCACGACTAATGGTTTCCATAGTCACTAAAGGGGAATATCCTCAAAACTGACGTTCGCGAATGAGTTATGTTTTTAAAATCGTTAATGCTGACTTAATAATACTCTAAATAAGCCGGAACAACTCATCCAAACGATTTTTTTTAGAAAACAAGGACACTTAACACAAACGTCACCATGACGACGCGAACATTGTCGTCAATTGTTCCCGCGGGTCGTCAGGGGAACCTGCAATTTTCGCGCGGGATATTGTTGAATCAGTTGATTTCTAAAAATCTCTGTTTTTCTCGGCTTTTTTTAAGAATCGCGTGTTTAAACCCATTCTTTTCGTACAATTGCAAACTTATATACGTATAGTCTTCTTTTGGGTGACAAAGACATTGATTTCTACGCGAGTTGGCAATGACATATTCACACATTTACGTCCACAGCGCTTGAGAGGATGGTCCAAACGTAATGGCAATTACATTAAATTAAAGAAGAATTTTTAAGCTTTAAAACGATGCATAACTTGTCGAAAACAAAGGTTTCTTTGTATTTTAAAATACTAAAGTTTACACACATAACTCTAGTATTTCGCGATAAGACCGGATATATTACACGCGACTTACATAGGATCGGAAAGTCTTATTTCAGCCATAACTTTTTCATTTTAATAGATACGACAAATTTAAAACTACCAAATTATTGAGATTTAAATTATCTTTCCAACAATACCAGCTGTGATGCCGAAAAAAATTAAAAATTACATTTTTTAATTCATTTTTCAAAACAATTAAAAAGTTTTTTCGTCACACATCAAGCATTTGGAATTTTTTAAAAAATGGATTTATTCAACGGCATTATTTCTTTAAATTTGAAGTTTTTTATGCGATTTTTGGGACATTTTATTTTTTTTTGGTTCAGTTCTTAAAAAGAATGCTCACATCAGCGCAGGGACAATGGGTACACTGTTCACATATTGATCTAACACCGTATTCACACATCGATCGACATATCCGAAACGTCATAGTTGGGAATCTATGACAACCCAAAAATCGACTGGGAAAACACTTAGCCGGTAACTAGGGAGAATTACTAAATTGTTGCCATTAAAATCGAGTTTACAACTACGACTAATCTTCCGTGTTATTAATTAAATAATGGTCTTCATATAAATGTCTTCGTTTGTGAATTACGATCTGAATTTCATATCTCTGAGAGATATAAAGACGAAAAATCCCGAAAAAATTGAAGAAGAAAATCTTTTTTGTGTCGTAACTTTTAAACTATCAGAGATAGGAAATAAATGTCTTCTACAAATGTTGTGGTGAAAACAATTTTCTTTTAAATGATGTAAACTTTGTAGCTCTACGATGTTAAATAAGCGAGTAAACTAACATTTATGCTTCATATTCAGATGTTACCTCCGCCGGGTAAATGTCGTGGCTGTATAAAACGAGTATTAGATCCATAAATTTTGAATTAGATTTTAGATTTCTCACAGTTCTAAACACCATTACAACCCTCAAAAATTGTCAAGCAAGTAACTCATTACTGTAGGTCACGTAGGTTATGATAGTTATGGCAACGCGGAATTCGAAACAATTGGAAACGCTTTGCAATGTGCTTTTGTTTTCAATGCCTTTTTTTTTTAAATCAACAGTGGGGGATTTTGACGGCTGACTTTTAAACGGTTCCGCGTTCGCAATTCCGCGCGTCATTTGTTCCCCACGGAAACGTCAGTCAAATGTTCGATTGGTTTCGATTGAGTGCCGCGGGAAATCCCTGGGGGCAGCACCGATCAAGGAGGATGTTTACAAAGATGTCGCAACGTCGCGAATTAAGAGAATAAAGCGGATGGAATTGGATAATTGGCTCAACAATGATTCGAACAACAATGGGGGTGAACAACTCCCCCCTCCCATCGCAAATACAAAGAAATAACCGGGAAATGAAAAGGATTTTAAAAAAACCGGCGCTGCCAAAGTTGCGGCTTTGCTAGGAGGGCTCCAAGGGAACGTTTGTTGTCCTTTGTTAGGCAAACGATTCGGACACGTGGTCGCAACAGGATGGGGAAGGTTAAAATATTAATTACTCTGAGAAAAACTTTAAAAAAACCTGTTAACCTGTACAAAAAACGCATTAAATGGTTAAAAAAACAAGTCTGCATCGTTAAATTTGTGATTTTCCGGATATTTCAAACAATATCGTTACGCTTTACATCAGTCAAGCGTCAAACAATGAAACAATACTGACTGTCACCATACCAACAATTCAAGTTATTTTTACAGTCAACAAACAACAAATTCGAATCCTTTTTTCGATAATTTAAAAGAACAAAACTTTTTAAAATTTAATTGCCTTCTTCAAAGAATCCTTCGCGATTTGCTTTTCTGGAATAAACAAGTTTAAAGAGAGAAAAAAACAGGGGAAGAGGCGGTTGCCATTGGCAACGAGTGGTAACCAGGGAAAGGTCACCATGCAAACTGGGTTGCCATGGAAACCTTACGTATCATTGAATGGAACAGGAAGTGACGACATATACGTTTCGCCATGATCTCAGAAGGTTAGTCGGTCGTTAGTCGTCTGTCCTCGCTCGTATTTATATGATAACGCGGAAATAATTACGAACTTGATTCAAGACCGAATAGATTTCCCATCGATGCGTAAGAACAAGAATTATATCTTTTTTTCGTTACGACTTAAAATGGTTGAAGATGCAATGTCAAAATGGCCGCCTACGTCGCATTGTTTACACAGGACTCATCGCGGTGACGTCATTGGTTTCCATGGAAACGCTTGAAAATTATTTGTGTCGTAAAAATTTTTCATTAGGAACGCCGTTAAACGATTGTTTTTTGTTACTGAACGACTACTTTCTCATATCTATTTGAATATTACATTAATTCCTTCAGAGATATTAAGTTTTCGAAATATTTTCCGTTATTTCAAATGATTATTTTCGATTTGTGTGACGAATAATGTCGAATATTTAGACATACTTCCTCTCTCTCTCTCTTTAAATAAAATCACATCACTAACGCACAGATAACGTAACAATGTACAGATCTGTAACAATGTACTATGTACTTCAATTTTTATCGCTTTATTAAAAAATATTCGCTTTCGCCCCGAGTCGTTCCTTCGCCGATCGACAGTCAACTGTCTCGCAAATACGATATTGCTTCCGCCAGGTGTCTCCACCTCCCGTATCTACTAGACTTCGAAGGGGGGAGAAACAAAAGAAATGCGAAGAGCGCAGCTGCGATTGTGATAATCCTGGAATTTCCAGAAGACGTGATTTCAAACGGAAAAAAACGGACAGAAATGAATGAATAAATGGACGATAGAATACACGCAGATAACAAATAAACATAGACGAAAAGGGAAGCAAAAAAAGCGGAAATTTAAAATGGCCGTGGAAAAAATTAGATTAAAAAAATTTTAAAAATTACTTCATATAATTATTCCCATAAAAATACGAAGTTTTATAATTGTCGCTGACCTTTATTAACCACTTAAAACTTCGATTACACATGATAAACATTAATTTACGTCCTAATACTGCGTAAAAATCGTTAAATCACAATATAAAGGGTTGAAAAAGATGATTTAAAAACTTTATATATGAAGTCCCCGGTTCCTTCAGTAAATTCCGACGAATATTTACCATTATTAATATTAATAATGGAATAATAACATATTTTTCGGTTTCATCGTCGTTTGATAGATGGCAGCACACGATGATAACATAAACTTCCCTCAGGAAAACGCCCTTTGTAGTCAAACACTAGTAATTATTGAACTGCCCTGGTATTCTTTGGATATTAGAGTTAATTTTTTTACCTGAAAATTAATATAGTAGCAATTAAAAAAAGCGAAAATTATGGAAAATGCAGAAATTTTCATTCCTATGTAACATTAAATTTTAGTGTAGAAAAAAAATTTTTTTAGTTTACAAAAATCTATGCTTAATTATAAGGCATTTAATAAGAAATTTAGCATTTGCGCCAACCAATTAAACTTTTGAAAAGTATATATTGGATCATGGGAAACATTTGAAAAAGACAATGTCCAAATCGTGGCATTGATTAAATGAAAACACCATAAGGTCGCCGGTTCGAATCCTAGTCACGACAAATATTTTTCTACTATTTAATCCAATTTATTTCGTCTCTTACTATTGCATACATCTTTTAAATTGATATAATTATAATAATTTATTTTTCGATCAATTTATTCTCAGTTAAACACGGTTTTTTATTAATAATTTCATATATTGCCTTATTTTTTATATTTAAATCTACGCCAAATAGCTACATTAATAAATCTACGAATTATAAATGGAAATGATGACAATATATTTACTTCAAGTGCGTATTTTTGATAAAATAATATTTAAAACACGACTAATTTTGCAATAGAATCCACCGTTGCCATGGTGGACATATTTGCTACGCCAAATATACGAAACAGTCCTGTTAAAGGCATTTAAGAGATAACTACAATATTTAAAATGAATTGAATACTAATTTGGAGTAAAATTAACGATACGCTACGATGAAATCGTAAAATAACACGTACCTAGCAACGTGTAAATAAATGGCCTCTTATAAACAATGTTTACGTATTTTCATCGCCATATTTTTTCCCAAATCCCACATTTAGCATAAACATATTGAATATCGAGCAATAAAAAGTATCTCGGCAAGTGACACACGGTTAAAAATTGTACCAGTGTCGTAATTTCAGAAATCAACATTCAGACACCCATGACACATCAAAACCTAGCAACGGATCAACAAATGGCGACAGTGCTTAATTAGTCGAGCCGAATAACTCACCTAAAAGACGCAAACTTTACCGTACAAAAGTTTAATGGACGCCAACAATTATGAAGCTGTTTCACCATGGCAACGAACAATAAACAATTTTCAAAAAGTCAACCGTTATTTGAAATATTTAAAAAATAAGAATAATTCCGCTGAGTGGATATATATAATCCGGTGTAATATCTCTGGAGACGTCACGTGGTTCCCAGCGCATTCTCCCTTTTATTTGTTCGGCATGGAAGACTGTATGTGGAATTATGGTTGTGAGATAAGACATCGAAAGCAAACAGAGAGAGGAAAGAGAGATTAAAATGTCCACCATTCCTATTTGGATCGTATATCAACGCAATATCTTCACCCAGTGCAAACAATTCCATATCTTCCTCTGTTTGTACGCATGCGCGAGTTACTATTTGATCGCGCGGACGAAGAAAAACCGTAAAAGCACACACGCACACAAATTTATGAAATCATTGCGCGACGCCATGTTGGAAAACAAGATGGCCGCCAGGCGCAATTTCGTGTGGTGTCAAGATGGCGTCCGGCGGAACGAATTAAAGTGAAATTCTTTTAATTTAAATTGATTTTCATTCATTTCCTAGCGATTTTTGAATTCCTATTGCTGAAGAAAATGTTCGTTACTTATTTATAGACATCCTAGTGAGCGGAAATCTGATTAACCTAAGAATTAAAATGGAAAATGTTTTTTAAATCGCATTCGAGCTTACTTCGAGTAGTTAACAACCATTGACATGGTTACAGATGATTAGACAACAAAGTTTAAATTACTATGAAACAAATAGCATTTTAACGAATATTGGAGTTTTAATGCACTTTTGGGACTGCTATTGACTTTTAGCTGTTCTCTCAATGTCAACACACTACCGCACGATTGTTTGTTTACGTTTCCATGGCTACGCACTTGAAGGGCAAGAGAATAATACGAGTCTGTTTCGGAAAATACGTCCGCGAACGTAGTTACATGTATAATTACGCAACAATAATGGATTGAATACCGAACTCGCCATGGAAACAAGGAAAGTATCAAGTTTAAAGTAAAATGAAGAAGACTTTCGGTATCTGAGAAAGCTACGAAAGTATATAAGGCAAATGGTTTGAAAATCATCATGAAGGGAAAATGGCGTCTGATATGAATATACATATGTATATGTGTGTGTGTGTATATATATATATATATATATATATATATATATATATATATACGGTGAAATTTTGAATACTGATATATTAATACACTAAAAGGGGGTTCCGTGAAAAATCTCCTAATTCGCGAGATGAAACAAATTAAAAAACATATATATTCGATGTTTTAATGAGATCAACATGGTAATCGTTACGTCACCGCTTAACCTTCGCGTGTTTTTTTACAAGATTGGAAAAAATAATTAGTGCGTATTTCAGGAAAAAATTTTAACAATATCAATCGATAATAAAAAACCCCCGCCTTTCCTCAGGAAATTAATTAATTTTATAGCAATTCTCCCTTCCCCTGACTCAATCCAAATAAATGGAATCTTACCATTAAATTCAAGGAGACGTGACTTCAAAGGAAGGGAGAAATGGGGGGGGAAAGGAAATATTCCTAAAAAGATATCCCAAGAGATATCTCCGATACTGCTTAAATAAACTTAATACGGTTATTATTGATTTCGATAATCGCAATCCATCTGAATAATGTGCTAATCGACATAATCTATATATATATATATATATATATATATATATATATATATATATATATATATATATATATATATATATATATATATATAAATAAATATATATATATATATATATATACATAAACTATATATATATAGATTATGTCGAAACCTAATCTTTACATATATATATATATATATGAATTTATATACATGTATATGTATTTAAGTCGGTCGCGACGACACGCGATATATATATATATATATATATATATATATATATATATATATATATATACACACGCACACATATATGTCTACATGTTTTATATATGTTTTTATAAACATATATATTATATATATATATTTTTTTTAAGGTAATCTACCGGTTAAGGTAGGTTTTTCGATGGACACAACTACCAAACAAATATATATATATATACTGAGGGAGAGATGACTTCGTCGACGTAACAGGGAAGTGTTGAACAACAACCTTGGACAACAACCGATGAAGACGGAGTTGAATGAACCGATGAAGACGGAGTCTAAATGATCAAGAAAATAACGTGTGAGTGATCTCTTTCTGTGTTCTTATATTGCTTGCTGCTGTCAAAGCTTGTTATATATATATATATATATATATATATATATATATATATATATATATATATATATATATTACAAGCTTTATATATAACTATATATATATGTATATATACATGTAGATATATATACATCAAGATATTTATATATGTAAATTATATAGTGTTAGCATTCACTGCGTCTTTTAAAACCAAATTTGGCAGAAAGTTATCTAAATAAATTAAAGTTATAACTTGGTTTACTTGCACATAAAATATTCATTTAATTTGTTTTGGTGACCTCGTATCAATAACATATAATTTTGCGACAAAACCGAAATTCCTTTGGAAACGCGACTTAGATTATTCATTAAAATTCATATTTCAAAAAACTCATTTTCCCGGCATAATATAATAATATTTTTTCGGCGCGATTTTAATCGCTAAACAATTACGTTTTTTGGCGCATCGAAATTTCTTTCATCTTTTCCCAGGAACCACGCGATTTTTTCTAAACGGAAAATTAATTTCGCCTAAATTAGCGAGCTCAACAATACGTTCACGGTAATAATTGTTGCTCGATTAAACGGTAAAATAATAATTAATTGTTGTTTTTTCATTTCGATGGCGTAGTCTTGGTAACCCGTTTCCTTCGGCATAATTGTTGAATAAATATAATGCATGTCGTGGTCTAAATCACCTCCGGACGTCGTTTTATTTGGAAATACGTTCCCATTAGCGTTATATATCGCCCGGTGGCCATGTTGCCGCTGCCATGGCAACCGCCTCCACCTCCGATTGTTTCCCAAGTGATATACGAAGTACGTAATTCAACCTAACAACAAGACAGGTGACATGCGCTTCTCTAAATTCAACGTTTTTTAAATTTATTTTCGAAATGTCAAACCAAGAACAATTTACTAAGGTAGGAAATGTTTTGAAGAACGTATTTATCGAAGAATCGAATCGAAATATTGTTACGAATCGATACTGCATAACGATGCGAATCGATATTTATTTATAATATATATCGATACTTCCGCGATACATCGAAAATCAGCGCCACGAATCGATTTTCCGCAGATTTGAAAGGATATCTTCGGTGCATTTTGAATGCCATAATATCTTACCGATTCATAGAATTACAAATTTAAAATCGAATCGGTGTATCGAAATTTTTTGCAGCTTCTTCGATTTAATTAAATTCATTAAAATGTATAATAATTTGTTCGATACATATATCGATTCCAAATATCGATATTATTTCATAATGACAGTTTAGATTCACTAAATAGATCCATACCCGGAATTTAATATTGAGATTGACGTATCGTATTTTAATGATATTTAAAATGAGCAATAGCTCAATTAGTTTTAAAGTATATAACTTCAAAATAATGAAAGTTCTAAAACAATTTCATATCGATATTATTAGATTCTTTGCCTGAAGAAATAATTTTAATGCTGTAACAATAATATATCGCCCGTCATGTGTCGATATCCATCGATATGCAATTCAAATTGTATCGAAAATACAATAAAATCCCGCAATATAAATTTCCAATAATATTTATTTAAATCGCACAAATAGTAATAGTTTTCTTATTCATAATAGTATATCGATGTTATGAAAGTATCGATATAACTAAGGTAGCATTTATCGATTACTTCGCCCTTTCGCCACGCGTTATTCCTTTGTTTATCCCTCCTATTACGCCTATCGTTGAATTCGACGAATTAACTATCTTCTCCTATTTTATCCATGTGGGGAAAGAATAAAACGCGCGAATTTCGCAATTTCGTTTCTTTGTCCTGCTATACATATGTTTATACGTATATTATATGTGTAATAACCTTTAAATCTCTTTTTATACGGAAAAATGAAAGGAGGGAGGGCGGAGGAGAGGGGAGGGTGGGGAGAAATGGGGGAAATGCGCCGTCATTTTCCATTTTCCATTCAATTTATGACACAAAACGCAATTTACAGCGGAGAGAGAGAGGGGGGGCGGAGGGGTGGAGAGGAATATATATGAAACATGGCGGACTTAGGAAGAAGAAGGAGGGGAAGGAAGGGGAAGGGAGGGGAGGTAACAACCCACCCCCTCTTCGCCTACTCACCCCCACCCAAATCCCCCTCGCGTTGCCATGGATACCCGGAATCATCTCCTTGCCGTACACCGTACTATATGTAACGTATGCAGTTGAGAGTACTACGTTAAGCTGCAAACGAAAAGCTTACATACTACAAGCAGTAGTAACCTAATGCTGTTGTTTCAGTTAATATATATATATATATATATATATATATATATATATATATATATATATATATATATATATATATATATATATATATATATTATATATATATATATATACATTATATATATATATACATTTTATATATATATATATTTTATATATATATATATATATATATATATATATATACATTTTATATATATATATATATAAATATAAAATAGTATCATTTAAAAGGCCACTCACACGGTAAAATCAGTCTTACTTGAAGAAGGCCTCGGAGAATGCCGAAAGCTTAAACTATTTACCGTGTGAGTGTCCTTTTAAATGTTACTATTTTATTTGCTACCCTAGCTAAAGTGATTTTTCGGGTACCAGGTCTTCCTGGAAAGCCATAACCGGCACAGGGAAAGGAACTCGCCCCCCTACCCTGATGTGTGTATTTCACACGCCGTATAGGGCTTAGTACTTGGTGAACTCTACCATCACCCATACCAAACCGACCTTCCAGGGTTGATTACTGTGTTTATGGGTTATATATATATATATATATATATATATATATATATATATATAAACAGAAAGAACTCGTTTAGTTTTATTACCTATATAAATTCATTCCTAAACGGTTTCCATGGCAATGGCAATCATCAAACGAGAGTTTTTACGACATTAATTTTATTCGGAGGTGATAACCATGGCAACGAAATTAATTTTTCCTCCAAACGAAGAGTATTATCGACCAAACACTCGACCTATCTTTTAATTTATCGTTTCCAACGATAAGCAATGGACAATGGAAATGATTTCGACTCAAAGTTGACCATTCGTTGAGGTATTTTTTATTTTTTGTTAAATTTTGGTTGCTTTCCTCCTCCCGATGGATACGGAGTGGTTGGTCTGTTCCGCGATTGCCGTGGCGATGGAGATTTTCACGAAGGCCTCGTCATCCGTGCGCGTGGTGAAATTCAGCCCCGGCGACCTAAATTCGCCCGGGAGACCGGTTTCCATTGAAACGGGACCGTTGCCACATAACGTCATGTTACACACCTTATCTTATCAGGAATGGAAATATAAAAATCAAATTATTTTTATAAGTAATAAACGCATCGTTCCAATCTTCAACCTCTTAAAAAAGTCATCACTTCGGTAATATAATTACGGTAACAACCAAAGTGTATCCATGGCAACCGTGCTGAGGGAAAAAGAACGATTAAAAATAGTATTTGTTGTTGATATTCGTTCAATTGTTGTCTTCCATTCAAGAATATCCCAGGAATATAAAAATTCCTTCGTTTTAAGATCAATTCAAGTCCAAAAAGGGCCAAATTAAATGTAAACTCAGACGTCACCCAACTTTCCAAATCATATATCTACCAAGGGACCAAAGATGTATTCACAACTCAATGAACGACTCACTCATTGAACGAATCACTGAACTGATCAATTCTTTAGACCATGAACTCATTTGATCCAAACGCATCACCGATCTTAACTTAAAAACATTGAGGTAAAACGTTTTGATTCACTGAAAAACTCACTTAATTGACCGGCTCAATGAACGGAAATCAAATGTGACCGAATCAATAATATAATACGTATCAACCGGCACTAAACATGACACTGACCACTGTCATTGAGTCGTTCACTGGCACAGATTTCACCACTTTTCATAGGTTAAAAAAATAAAATCGGATATTGAACTTATTTAAATGAACTACTGGAAAATTAATTCTCAAGACACTTAAAATTGGTTCCGAAAATGAGTTTATCACAAAGCAGATGACACGCTTAGACAAACATCGACTCTCTGAACGATTCTATCAAAAAAAAAATGAATCGTACACAACAGCTGAAGTGAAATGAACGGATCAATTTGACTAGTTCAATTTTTGTACCGAAATAATTTGATATTTGAGTCAAATGAATTTCTATGGATAAATATATCGACTGATCTCTTGAAATATTCTGAGTGACGTTCCCGTAGCAACGTAGGCGAATGAAAAAAGTTACTTTCCCAATAATTAGTCAAGTAATTGAGCTTAGAAAGGATTTTAGTCGGCATTTTAAGAGTTATGTGAAAGACGCACCATTTTCTGACGCTAGTGAATCAATATTCAGCCAGTAGTATTTGTAATAATTGACCAAAGTCCGGCCCTGTTACACTGAAAGGTAGACAAACATGTAAACTATCCTGTTATAATAATGTTTACCCTCTATGTAGCTCGAATAAAGCTTAAAAAACCATAATTTCTTCTAATTTTTCGAAGATTTCGAAGATGGTTGTGTTTATGGCATCAATGGTCACCGTTGCTGAGGTAACCATCGCTTGTTAAAACTATAAAACAACGCAGTGATCAATTGTCGAAGTTAATATTAAGGATATGAACAGTATTTTAAGCGCAAATCCTAATTATACGTCAATTTAACCTCACTTAAACATTTAAATCTCCATTGATATCAACTCAAAAAGTGTTCCATCTTGCGAGGGAACGGCAAAAAAAACAGGAATCGTAAACAGAAGAGGATCGCAGCGCGTGATGGCGACACGTATCTCTCGCGTAATAAAAGCCCTCTTTTTGGCTTCTTATTAATTAGAAAGGAAGGAATTCAAAAGAGGATCAATTAATAAGAAAAAAAGGGGGGGGGGAAGAAAAGAAAAGAGAAAACTCCCGAGACCCTCTCATGAGCGAATTCGAAGTCGTCGAGTCGTCATGGCAACGCGGTTTCCAATGCGATTTCCGAGTGTAAACATATGATCTTTTATTTATTTTTCTTCTTTAGCCGTTCGTACATATTTTTTTTTATTTCCTCTCCATGGTGACGACTAACCCCCGACGGTGAAGAGGTCACGTGACCGATTGACGCGAAACCCGAAACAAAACTCATTTATTAATTATTTCTTTACATTTCTGAATATGTGCGCGCGGAAAGATTTTTCCGGAACGCTCAGACGACAGTCTTTTGAAAAATAAAAATAAATGAAACGCGAAATTAAAAAATATACACATATATACATATTATTACATATATATATTTTTTTTCTAACCATTTTCGTATCCGCTCGTGTTCCCCCAAACAAAAAAAAATTATTTTTAAAAAAAACTCCTTTTTTTTAATTAGATCATCGCGTAAAAAAACTGGCGTGATTGGTTGTATATAATTATAAATACATACATATATATATATATATGTATGTCATGCGCACCTGAGTAACATTAAGACGTGGCTCAATTAATCTCATTCGGGAATTTTAATTGGTAACCATGACGACGTCCTCTCGCTTGTTTATGCCTGCGTGAATTCGTGGTTTTCATTCCCTGAGATTGAGGACCAATTAAAAGACTCCGCACATCCCTCCATTACACTTATACGTGTATATATATATATATATATATATATATATATATATATATATATATATATATATATACATAGGACAGCAACAAACAATATAAGAACACATAAAACGAACACTAACACGTTATTTCTTCTAGTTTGACGGAATTTAGCTCCGTCTTCATTGGGAAGAAACAGAAGTGTGTATATATATATATATATATATATATATATATATATATATATATATATATATATATATATATTTGATATTTCATTATTAAACGACTGAATTATCAACACAAGTCCAAAAAATGACGTGACAAAAGTGAATGACAGGCTAAGTGACCGGTTCAGACAATGTCATCGTGTCATACGAGAGAGAGAGGAGAAGCATTCGCTAATTTTTCGTTTTTCATTTCTTCTGACGGCGTATCGTATTTATGGTTTATATATATATATATATATCTTTGTATATATATATATATATATATATATATATATATATATATATATATATATATATATATATATATATATATATATTTATTTATTTATTTATTTATTTAGATATATATATATATATAACACATATATATATATACAGGGTTCGTCCGGAAAATAAGTGTACTGATTTTTTCCCGCCGCTCCAGGCGCGCCCAGCACCGCTCTGACGGGCTGCGATTGGAGGGGGGTATGTTGGCAAGCGACGCTGAAAAAGGCAGTCGGCTCTGAGCTGTGGTGTAGTGAGGAGCTCTGTTAACGCGAACCTCCACGCTCGACCCACGTCACGGAACGCGATGCCGAAGTTATGGGAGCAGCGTTATTCCATCAAATTCGCGGTAAAGCTTGGGAAATCGTCTACCGAAACTGTCGGTATGATTAACCAAGCTTACGGGGAGTCAGCCATGTCCAGAAACATGATCTTTCGGTGGCACAAGATGTTCGTGGAGGGCAGAGAAGAGGTCGACGACGAGTCTTCGAGAGGTTCCCGATGATGCCTTCGCGGGAGCGTTCCAGGAATGGGAACGCCGCTAGAACAAGTGTATCGACTCACAAGGGTCCTATTTTGAGGAATATTAGCTTAAGATATGTAAAAGTGTAATACATTTCTTTTCCTGAGCTCAGTACACTTATTTTCCGGACGAACCCTGTATATACCTTATCTACTTAATGGCTTAAAGTTCTTACTGTAATTATTCATTTATTTATTATTTGAATTATCAACACTATGTCGAGGTACCATAGAAGTATCTAAACAAAAAATTGACTCACGTAGTGAAGCCATAGATATGAGTTGACCTCCCTTGTAGGAGATAAAGAGGCCTAAACCGCCTCGTAAAATGGATTTTAAAAAAATATCATTTTTTAAATTATTTTTACCTTTAAAAAATTAGTCCTTTATCATAATTAAATAAAAAAAAGCAATAGTGACAACTTTACAAAAACATAGATCCAGTAATTTTTTTTACGATGTTATCCGAAAAAAGAAAGAAGTATTCTGATGAAAATACGCGAAAAATTTAAACTCGCCATATTTATATATATTAGATATTACGCTTAAAAAAGGTTTTAAATTGATTAATTCAACTGTTTTCGGTGTTTATTTTATGCGTCGCCAACGGCGAAGACGTTTCGCAACAATGCACGCGCGTCATTTCTTCGTTTTTGAATTCAAATTGTTTCGATTTAGGTGTTCGTATTAATTACGTAAAGATGGTAAAACATGCGCGGTCCGCCATGTTGTTTGACGCGTGTTAGGATTGCAACAATGTGGAGAAGCCATTCTCTTTTCCTCCGCGATCTCTCTTTGTATATATGGATATATATGTATTTAAAAATGTACATAGACAGAAAGAGAGAGAATTGTATGTGAGAGAATCCCATTGACCTATTTTCCCCAACTGCCTGAAGCTCGCAATCATAATTACGCAAAGGAGTACTCATGTTTATTAAACAAGTGAGTCTCTCTCCACGGAGACGGGCGCTATCAATAACGGTTGCTCAGGAAAACAAAAGCGACCCGAATACATATTTGAAAAAACCTCCGAGGAACATGGTGACTCGAAAAAACAATACGTTTTACCACGTAATGAATATAATTAAACATATTATTACGTTAGGAATGCATTAATTTTTCAAATTTAACGTATCAAAATGAAAAGGACCTAAATCAGATAGTATAAACCGCATTTCCAAAAGTAGATAAAATAATTTTCGTAGAAATTACGACGGAGTCGTTATAAATTGGAAATTTAAACATTTCAAAACAAACGAGCAACGGAGAACAAAGTTGGACAAAAGAGTGACGAAATCCGTCGTTGCGCAAATGCGTCGTCATGGCAACGGAATAACACAGTGATGTTTAATCCTTTTAATAACGAGTGAATCGCAATTATTTTTTTTTAATTATGGCTTTAGAACTAAGAACATTATCAAAATAATTAAAGATTTGAAATTTTTAATTAAAAAAATACAAACTGTTTAGTTTTTTAATTTTTTATCGAACAGCCATTTTATAAAAAAAATTGATTTATCTAAAGGTTAATAAAAATACGATTTCAACGTCGAAATAACTATAATATCTGAGAATTAGCACATGGGAAATAGTAAATATGAATTAAAACAGTTATGTCATGATCTAAACCAAGAATTATCGCCGTAAATTTAAGAAATATTATATATTAATTAAGCACAAATACAATCAACCGTATTTGCCATTAAAAAACTGTAACATGAGTCCAAATCTATGCCTACTCCTGTTTAATAAGCGCCATTACTTTACGAATATTCGCTAATTTCAGCAAAATTAAGCTCTAAACGGCAAGAATCTAACCATGTTCAAATCCTGAAGTCTCATAATTATTTTCTCCAGACATAAGGAAGATACAGTTATAGAACTTACATAGACAGACGCGCAATTTTTTTCTCATTTAAAATATATAATTATCTACACAGTAACATCAACAATGCTCACGCTAGAGTGAAAAAAAATTTCAAAATGGCGTCATTTAAAATCTCACAGGAAATTCGAGTGCATTATTGCGTCGTTTCCATGACAACCACCGATTGTTTATCCGTTCGTATAAGTACGTGGTATCCGTGAGATGCGTTTATTTAAACACTTTGTGACGCACATTCATTGGCTTAATCGAACACAGTTTATTTAAATAAGGCGTAATTTCATAAACGTCATAGATAAAGAGTCCAGCTATGAGAGCAATGGCGTCGGGCGATTATTGCATTCGTGACGCGATCGAAGTAAACCTTCACTGCGGTCGTAATATATAACCGTTGAGGATTTAAATATTAAATATATATGCAATATATTTATGAGCATAATTGACAGAAGTTTTAACTTCATACGAGCATTAGTATACCAGAAAATAATTAGCAGACTTTATGACATGAACGTTGTAATTATTCGGCGGGCATTGATCTATAAAAACCTCCGCTGCGGCCATAATATTTGACCAATGAAAAATTCAATTATAAACACGAATAGAGCATATATATGGCCATGATTGACAATCATTTTAACTTCCTGAAATCATTAGTTTACACGGAAAAAATAAGGAGACTTTATAATTTGAACATAGTCGTATTATGCATATTCCGACATTTTGGATTACGTAAACTAAATCGTTCTCAGCTTTCGTAATATCATAGCGTATCGATTAAAATAAAATTAATCCTCTAGAGGAATATTACGCCGAGATGTCATATTAATGTGTACCATCTGTTGTACGTATTTTAGCCGTAAAAAATTGGAAAACTATATCAGTTGAACATACCTAGCATATGTCTTACGTGAGGAAGGCTACGAAAAATTGAAGTTCAGCGGTCTAAATATTAAGGAATTTATATAAAAAATACATTGTCTTATAGAGAAAGCTTCAATTAAAAAGATACAGAAAACAGAAATACCTAAAGTTATGTAGTTTTTCTGAAAATAATTAAAGACTTTACAAATTGAACCTCACCGATGTGATTCTTGTTCGGTAACCAATCCCAGAGGGAATGACATAAGCGGTACCTGATATACAAAAACCTTCCCTTCTGTCATAATATAAGCACTTCGACATTATGAAATATACGTGTCAATAAAGGAAGGTTATATTAATATCCAAAATATTTTATGTCCGTATAGTGACCTTAGTTTGTCTAAAATTAATTAAGAGACCTCATGACTTGGACAAAATATCGGGGATTAGAGAAATTCTTCGAGCGGTTGGCTACGTCACCTAGCATTGACGAGTATTGTTGTTAGATTATTATTGGCTGGCCAGTCTGCTGCCTTTTTAAAACGACCAATCTCGACTAAAATATGGATTGCGAAATACGCCTTTGATAAATCATTCGCCTTTGGTCATTACGTTGCTCTAAATTCAGATTCATTTTGTTTTTCAACGCGGATAAAAAACTTGCTTCCCCAAAAACGGTATCCTCACTCAACGACAGCCCGCAGGCGACTGAGGTTGTTGTCGGTCTGTTGCTAAGAGCCCCCTCCACCTTAACCTGCTAGGCAGACCCCCCTCCTCCGCTCCGTTCGCGAGAAAGGAGCGGAGGAAGGGGGACCAGAGAAAATCAGTCCTACCACTTTTGGGTGTGACCCTGTATCTTGACGTATATAGCACACAACACTAGAACACGTCTCCATACTTCATCCGTTTCTCAAAATACTAAATTGGATGAAGGTAACGACCTCAAACCTGCACATGCGTGTCGGGGGAATGTTACTTCCACATGCCACATCAGGAGTGCTTCTGAAGGTCATTTTGATTGTGGTTTACAAGCATGTTACTGGATCAGTTTTAACAAATCATGAAAATACTATTTTTTGTCAAATTTGTTGAAATATTTACGTCATTTTTCTGCTGAAAATTCAAACAATTGAAAGGCGATATGATTGACGTGAATATAATTTTTCTATTTTTGTCTTCAATTATTTTTTTAACACCGTTTATAATCACGCACCACATAATTGTTGAAGAATTTGAATTCCATCATGTTCATTAACAATGAATCCAATATATATATGGATTCGATCGCAAATATCGCAAAAAAGAATCGATCAAAAAGACGAAAGAAGAATATTAAAACGAAAAAAAAAACGAAGTAAGAAAACTGGCCGAGAATTTAAACAGGCAGCCATTCTGTATGAAATGGAAAAAAAAAGAATCGCCAAAAATATTCGCAAAGACGGATGAACGAACGGTTCGGAAAAGAGAGAGAAAAAGAGAGAGAGAGAGAGAGGAGGAAACAAATGAAACGAGAGAGAGAGAGAGAGAGAGAGAGAGAGCGCGCAACTTGATTGAAAAAAAACAAAAGAAACGAGATTCGCGCAAGGAACATACGAATTTGAAACAAAAGAAGGAGTTATGAACGACTTGCGAATTTCCTGACGATAGGGAGTAAAAAAAAAGATGAAGAACGGTGCGCGAAAACTGGAAAGATATTCTTAAAAATTTAAGTTAAACATGACGAGAAGCGTCAAAATGATTAGAATTTGGAAATTTTAAAGTAGACGTTTTCCAGAGACGTTTCGCTGAAATGCTTAAACGTCTCTGGAAAATGATTTTCAAAACGAAAAAAATAAAGATTCGCAATACAATTTGGAAATTAAAAACAAAGGAAGAACAATTAAAAAAGGAATGAAGAACGAATAGCGAGTAATAATTGGAAAGAAAACCAAAGGAATAACGAAATTAGCAATAATTAAACATGAACGATTCGCGATGAAATAATATATTTGTAAACACAATATGAACGAGTCAAAGAGGAATTAAGAACGAATCGCGAATAGACGGAGGGAAAAACCAAGCAAAAGGAATGATGAAACGAACGATAAACACAGATGAACGATTCGCGATGAAAGAATAGATATGAAAACAAACAATGAACGAGTCAAATAAGAATTAAGAACGAATCGGAAATAAACAGACGGTAAAAAGGGGATTGAGAAAAGAACGATAAACAAAGATGAACGACTTGCGATGAAATAATAGATTTGGAAACACACTATGAACGAATCAAAGAGGAACAAAGAACGAATCGCTGAAATTCTAATGGGAAAAGAAATGAATAACCAATCTAATGATACGAATCAGAATATTACAACAAGAACGATTCGCGAAAAAAAAGATCGAGAAAAAAAGGACGAATTGCACAAAAATAAAAATTGAGAAACAAAAGTAGGAAGATTCGCGCAAAATAAAGATCGAGAATAAAACGAAGAACGATTCGCGAAACGAAGAACGAACGCACGGCGGAAAAATAAAGTAATGACGAATCGATCGAAACGAAAGAGAGAGAGAGAAACAAATAAAAATCGATATTTTACAAGATAATAATTGGAGGAAACGAGAAACAAAAGAAGAACGACCGGCGAGACAAGGAAACAAGGTAAGGACGAAAAGCGTCGTAGGAAATCGCGGAAAAGGCGAAAAATTAATAAATATCTAAAGAAATTGATTGAAATGTAAAAGAGAGGAGAAATATTACGTGGATAAAAACATCCTAAGATCGATTTGCGCATCGGTAATAGTTTCCAGTCTTCGTAAGAGTTAAATTTAAGGTACCTTAATCTTTAGATCGCGAGGAATGTGAATAAAGAATAAGGGGTTTATTCAAAGTAGGACTGTTTTATTAAAGAGAATATTGAAAAGACGAATAGGAATGGATGGATATTTAAAAAAAACACACACACAGACGCGATCACAGACAAAAGAAGGAGGATAGAGGGCGCACACGTCAACGCTGCGCAATTCAGTTATTCAATTTTTTTTCAATCTCGCCCCAACCCCCCACTCCCACGGACTTTAGATGGCGTCTCTGTAGCGGAGAAGGAAAATACGATCAAAAACACACACACGAACACACATACTAGGGGGAGGGGGATGTGTAGGTGTGTGTGTTGCTGGAGTTTCCAGGCATACTCCAGCAGAAACCCCCACCCCTTCCAGGAGTTCAGAGTAGAAGGAGGGGGGCATGGGGCGAGGTGAGGGGGAGCGCATGTGTTTTAAAAGGGAATCAATATCTTGTTTCAATGGTTACGCAGAAAGAGGAGTCATTACTCCAGTTGCCATGGATACGGGA
>NW_027286770.1:250000-285000 GCF_022747635.1 Hetaerina americana
AAAAGTATTATTCATATACCGATAATGTATCGAACATCGACACCCTAATATGTTCCAATAATTGATTAATATTTGAACGGATTATAAAAATCTGTTTTGAAAAACAATAGCACTATATATATATATATATATATATATATATATATATATATATATATATATATATATATAGGGTGCTTAAAAAAATAACGATAATAAATATATAACTACGTAATGAAAAACCTATACAACTATCCATTTGCGAATACATAGTCGAACTATATGCAATAATCGCGAGGTTTATCATTGGATATATCGATTCAAACATCCATATATATCGACACCGTTGACTACGTCAGAGAAGAGAATGCCTCCTACCTTCATTTGTTTTAAGAAAGCATTTGTTTATTTTTATTTATGTCAACATAGTCGACGGTTGTTGCGGAACCAGCACCCATTATTAATAGGGTGCCCATTGTTGCTAGGCAGCTTGGCTAGTGTTATTATATATAAATATATACATGAATATATTTTAAACTTTATCGAAGAAGATGTTCGTTACAATGTATTTTGAGTGATTTAACTGCTTCGTTAAGATGTCGCTGGAAGGAAAGGAAATAAAACGGAAAAATTAGTCGTTTTTATGTGTCACGCTTTTGTAACAGCACTACCACAACAATAGTCGTCAAAGCTAATAATTCCTCCGACCCGAGTTGACGGGGATTCATTGTTCGGAAACCACGGATACACTGTTTGGCATCGTTGCGCGCTAATTAATTTGGAGTAATGGAATTTCATTTGTTCCGTCAATACCGTTTAGATGATATAAAAATGTTATTTCTTAAACCTACATTGTTTCTTGCATTTCTCAATAATTTTCTTCGACAACGATAATATCACCGGCATACTTAAACATAATTGCACCCCGGTATTTCACAAAGGTGTACGGCAGAGGGTGACTAGGGTGTATTTGATTAATTAGGTCGGAACTGGACACTGTTTCGACAGAAATGCACGCGAATGGACAGAAACATTAGTCGCTACGGTACTATTAATATGGACTATATATGGTCGTAACTGGACCCTTCTGATATATATATATATATATATATATATATATATATATATATATATATATAAATGGTGGGGCGATGTAGCAGTAGGGAGTGTGTATCGTATTCCTTTCAATTTCCTAGTCGTCCGTGCATCCGATGGTGACTCAGACCCTATTTGTGCCGTGGAGGGGGAGAGAGAGAGAGATAAGGCGTTGCCGTGGCGACGGGAGATAAAACGGCGCCTCTGGCTCCCTTGAAAGTAAACAAACGCCCTAATCACCACCAACAACAAATTATTATCACGTCAACAATTACACTGGGAGCCTCTGAAGGTCCTCTGTCTTCTCGAGACTATGTCTTACCCTCCTCCGTCGATCGCTATTACTCATGGTCTTATTTTGGGTATATGCATACATATATATATATATATATATATATATATATATATATATATATATATATATATATATATATATATATATGCTTTCGTAGACGTAACACGGAAGTGCCGCATAGTACAATCCACAGTAACACACAATATAGAAACACAATAAAAGAAGAACACTCACACGTTATTTCTTGATATTTCGACGGAAATAATCCGTCTTCATCTGAAGATATTGGAGTAATTACTTTGCTTGATTACTTCTATATCTTCAGATGAAGACGAAGTGTTTTGTTTCCGTCGAAATATCAAGAAATAACGTGTGAGTGTTCTTCTTTTATTGTGTTTCTATATTGTGTTACTGTGTATTGTACTATATATATATATATATATATATATATATATGCATATATATATATATATATATATTTGTTGATGATTTCGTCTAGGTAACACGGAAGGGTTAAATTAAAAATTTGGACCGCAACAAACAAAATAAGAAGGCATAAAAAGAACACTCACACGTTATTTCTTAACAACTTCGACGGAATTTAGCTCCGCGTCTTCCTCAGACGAAACAGTAGCACAGAGTGATGATATATATATATATATATATATATATATATATATATATATAATTATATATATGTATATAGTGCTAGGGCTATCCAGTAAAATTTTCCGTAAAACCGTAAGAGAAATATTTTATACGTTCAGCTTCTGAGGTCTTCTAATTATTTCCTGTGTAGATATTTACTTAAGAGAGTCGTTCCATCTAGTATTTATAAATAACAATATTCTTCTATTACTAAATATCGTTAGAACACGCAGTTGGTCTATAGTAGACCCAGAAATCAGGGTTTTTTGGGTTTGGGCTGCTGTAAAATTTCACTTTGTCATAAGTTTTTGTTTAATTAATTTTTACTGTCGGTTTTTTTTATCATATCGGTGTTTGTGTTTTTTTCAGATTAAATCCTTTTCGTATCATAATTTTCAAAAACATTTAATCGTTTCATTTAACCGAGTATTGTAATTTGAATGATACGATAATCATTTGTTCCCAAAACCCCGAGCTTAGCAACGAAGTTCAATTGATAGAGTCTCCCTATTTTTTTACGGCGCACCACTCGCAGTTAACCTTTGAAACGACTACTGTATATAGGTCAATGTATTTCCAGCGTAATTATGTAGTTATTTGACGTGTAATTGATTAAATCGCGAAAATATACTATAAAATTAAAAATGTTGCATAACCTATTCATGGGTGTATATGCGTGGTCAATTCTAATTTCTGATCATTTTAATTTTTTCCTCCTAAAGTACTTCAAACTGAGGGTCGAAACATCTCTCATATAAAAACGCGACTCCTTTCTAACCGTTACCATTTTTATTAATGTTGACAACGCCCTCCAAAGGTCGATATAGTCACCATTGTCCGTCATATCGGGATATGTTCAACTCCAAATCAAGAAAAATATATCATATCTCCGCCATTAATTAAGATAGAGAGATGATTTTACCACCATTGGAAAGGACATTAATTACACTACAACTCTTCTGGGGACTATATTTTCTGTATCGGTCATATTTAAGGAGTTATCGCTTAAGAAACTTGTCAATACAGGATTAGACTTGTATTTTCGCGCTGATATTTTGTCAATAGAAACCAATAGACAACTGAACGACAAATATTCTTGTTTGAAGATGGCGTCATATTCATCAAGTCGACCGAATCACCTTTGTAAGTCGTTCCAAAGTAATACAGTACCGAGATATTTCAATGATATCACTACAATGACTATCTCAATACAAGGACCGTCATGTCGGGTAATGAACGCAAGAGATATGTACAACTTCTGAGGTCTTCTTATTTTTTCATACATATGTATTAATTTCAGAGAGTCCTTTCTTTGCGTAATTATTAAGACAATATTCTTCTATAAGTAAATATAATTATAACACGATAATAAGGAATAATAAGTCCAAAAAGTAGATTTATATGACCAGTTGTCAAATTATTTCTCGTTGGCTTGTAAATTTGATTCCTTCGTAGTGATAATACTAAGACGATTGGCCTCTTTAAGACGTGGTCCACGTGAATTGAATAATTATTGAACATATAGACGTCGAGTTTTGTTTGAAACCGAGCAATGATAATTATAATTATAATAATACGGATATTTATACACGTAGGCCATGTCCTATCGAGTGACAGCCATTATGGTCCAACACACCCCGCATGCCACAGTAAAATTGGCTCTAACTCAAATTCTGTGCAATTTACCGTGCAATTGTTGGCTATATCCTATAAATGAAGAACGACTGCGTTTTTTAAGGTAAATTTCATCTTTTTATCTTCAATCAGTCATGAGATATAAATTAAAAGACTTCATAAGTTGAACATGGTCTAATATCGACAAGAGCCAGTTATCAGTTGACACAAAGTACATTACTGATTATACGATGTTATCAATGCCATACCTTTAAGTTGAATTCTGTTCCTTGCACCGTTTTGGTGTTTGGTGTCCGCACCAATCGCCCATTTGCCCCAGATTTCGTGACGATTACGTAATGCCAAACAAGTGAATTGATATATGCGTATTTTTTTCACATTTTGACTTAAACAAGATGTAGATATTATATTAGTGGATTTTTCAACTTAAATCTATTCTTAATACTACAATATGAAAATACGAGGGCTTTCCAACACCATTAAGTAATAATATGTACACTACTGGAATAGATACGTATCCGTATATATATATATATATATATATATATATATATATATATATATAAACCATAAACACAGTAATCAACCCGAAGGTCGGTTTAGTACTGGGTGATGGTAGAGTTCACCCAGTACTAAGCCCTGTACGGCGTGTGAAAATTCACACATCAGGGTAGGGGGGCCAGTTCCTTTCCCTGTGCCGGTTATGGTTTCCCAGGAAGACCTGGTACCCGAAAAATCACTTTAGCTTGGGTGGAGCTGCAGGTGCCCAGAATGCCTTGCCCGGGAATCGAACCCGGGACCCTCCGGTCAGCAGTCCAACGCATATAAATAAATAAATAAATAAATATATATATATATAAAATTATATATAGATATATACTATATATATAGCTATAGATATAGATATATATATATATATATATATATATATATATATATATATATATATATATATATATATATATATAGAAATATAAATACGCGTTTGTATATATATTTTTATTTATTTATTTATATATATACATATATAGATAGAAATAAACCTGCAGATCTAAATAACTTTATAGGTATAATTAATAAAAATATGTATATATATATATAAATATAATTATTAGGTAATCTACCGGTTAAGGTAGGCTTTTGGATGGACACATCTACCAAATAGATAAATAAATAAATATATATATATATATATATATATATATATATATATATATATATATATATATATATATATATATATATATATATATATATATAAGGGGATGTTACAAGATTAAGTATTAAATTATTTCGTGTTTCAATTATTAGCAATGTTTAAAAAGTTCTCCCTCGTGATATTTTAACATAGCGTAACTATTTCGTCGCAAAAGTGGGTCAATTACGTAATTCAGAAATTCTCATTCGCGAAGCAATTCTAAGGGATGATAATTACGCCATGTTCGTTCAACTTATAAAGTCTCATACTTATTTCCTGTCGACCTAATTGCATTAGAAGCTTTAAACTTCGCCCAATTATAAATGTAATCTATCTAAAGACGTGTACATTTTTAGAATTTCCGCATTCATAATGGGTTAGACGCAATTGAACGATTTTCACCCTTCTGCCCGCTACTACGTCTTAGAATGCTTTTTATTACTTTAGTTTAATTTCTAACCGCTGCTTGGTATTTTATAAGATTTCAGAAAGAAATTCTCTAGTTAAGACTGTGGAAACAGGTAACAAAAACTCCGATATAAACATTTAAACTAGCATTAACAATCTCGTCCGGTTCAACAATCGGTTTACATGGTTGTCATGACGACGGCGGAGGTTTGAATGACGGCCGTTCAAACCTGTAATTTTTAACACGCTTGTTCAAGTTAAAGAGTCTTATAATTATTTTCTCAACACTTAATAAAAGTAGAGCTGCGAAACTTACGTCACATTTGAAATAGAATACAATCTAATAATTTCCAGTTTTCTATAGCCGTAGCTGTTATACTTATGACGCTGGAGTCATTCATGTACTTCTTTACCTTAGTCAGTGACGTCCCAGAGCAAGTGTTCAGATTATAGTGTCTTTCAATATTTTTCTTAAAAAGTACTTTAAGCAGAAGATTGAAACCTCTGTCAATTACAGATGAAACCTTGTTCTAAAGTTATTCGATATTAAACAAGGCGAGTACCTAGTATTATGTCTGCAAAAGAAACATTTTGACCCATCGTCCACGGTATCCAATGAAGCACTATACGATTTTGTTCAGGTCTTGAAGTCTGGTAATCTTTTCCAGCTGAATTAATGACTTTAGATTCACCAAATTCTCATGATATTTCGATGTCTTCTTTCTCATATACGATACAATATATTAAAATATCAACGAAGTGATATTATGACGGAAACAAGGATTTTTTCGAGACCTTATCCCATAATTGCGAGGATACTATTTACAAAATCTGAGGTATTTATATTTATTTCTGGCTAAGTAATCAATTTAGATTAATCAAATTTCGGTCAATTATAAACACATCATTCCTGTACACCTCCCATTTTTTAAATCGACGTTTCTACCGTTTCAGGGCCGGCAAGAGAGCTTTAAGTAAAATTATCCCGAATTGATAATATCATATGGCTTGGTTACCGATACTAAACAATTCAATGACTCTAAATTATTAAATTATACTAATACTATTAAAATGTTATAGTTGAAACGCAATATTCTCGCTAAAAACAATCTTGGTTGCGTCTTTTTATCGAAATAAATATCTAGCATCACCCCAGAGGCGCAGTGGTCACGTGACCGCACAGGGACGCCCGCGGTTGTCATGGAAACAAGCAAATTGCACACTCGGAGTTTTTGCTTATTTATTCATAATAATTGACTAATTTAACTCGCAAATTATATCTCGGAGATATTTCCTTAATTATAATTTTGTATTTTTTCGGTCAAAACTAAAAAAAATTCCACCCCAAAAAATTACGCACTTTTTTTTCGGCATTTTTTTCGAAAATTTGCGAAAAAAAAAACGCTTTGGAAATTATTTTACTTTTATAATTTGCTAATGGATAAAATCTTAATATTAAAATTAATTAGAGGAATGACTATGCAGACATTACTTCAGGGCGCAGTTTTTACGCAGTCAAATGAAACAACTATTTCGTTCCTCAACTTTTTTCTTCTACATAGAAAAACAAATGACTCACAAAAGCAAAGTTGGCTTCCGATCTGTTTCCCCGTTTGGAGGACAGCATTTGTGACTCATTGACGGCTTACCTGGAATGAAAATAAAAGATTTATTTTAATATTAAGTAGAAAACATGGAACAATTGGAAAATACTATGACTTAGATCCGACCCTAAGCTATATATATGCACCGTTTGGTAGCTCGCGTTCATATATATATATATATATATATATATATATATATATATATATATATATATGTATATTTATATATCCCTACCCATGCCAGATAGGTTGAAGGTTAGGAGCCAGACGTAAGACACAGCGTCTGTTCCTCAGTGAGGTGGCTGCAATGGCGTCTGACCCCAGTGGGGCGGCCAGTAAGTGATGGTGTCACGTTGAAAAAACACTATTAAGAGGAAGGCAACGGGAAACCACCTCAATTATCATTCCCAAGATTAACATGATGGACAATAGAGATATTTTGAGTCCTGGCAACCACGGGGCTCGGCCCAATCAGCTGTGTGTCGTGCCCGGCAGCGGGGGAGGCAAGGCTTCCGCGGTCGTCATCCCACGAAACCCTTGCAAGGGAAAACCAGCAGCAGCAGGACAGAAGACGCAGGAGAAGAAGACAAAATTAGTTAAAATAGGAACGTGGAATGTTAGGACAATGATGAGGACAGGGAAATTGGAGAATGTTAAGCGAGAGATGGAAAGGGGAAATATAGATATTTTAGGTCTATGCGAGATGAGATGGAAAGATAGCGAGGATTACTGGAGTGATAAGTATAGAATAATATACAGCGGTGGGTACGAGAGCCAACGAGGGGTTGCCATAGTATTAAATGAAGAGGTAGGAAGAAGCGTAGTCAACATAGAGCAGGTAACGGATAGAATACTACTAGTGGAGATAAAAGCAGAACCGACGAACTTGGTTATTATTCAGGTATACATGAAGTGTATGCCTGATGAGTATGAACAATATGTGTATATATATATATATATATAACGATTGTCCGGAAAAACTCACACGAGCGGCACAATAATGGGCTGACACAACATAACACAAATAGAAAAGAATAGACACATATAAAAGAACACTTACACGGTAAATTGTTCCAGCTTTCGGCCCTCTTAGGGGCCTTCTTCAAGAGAGTCTCTCTTGAAGAAGGCCCCTAAGAGGGCCGAAAGCTGGAACAATTTACCGTGTAAGTGTTCTTTTATATGTGTCTATTCTTTTCTATTTGTGTTATGTTGTGTCAGCCCATTATATATATATACATATATATATATATATATATATATATATATATATATATATATATATATATATATATATATAACCCCCTTATTCTCGGACCGTTAAGTGAAAAACTCGAAATCATTTTCGATGGAAATAAAATTGGAATTCATTAAAAAATATGATAAAGTAGAGAGGGAGAGAGCAGAGATATAATATATATGTCCACATAAATCATTCCCCATTCGAATAATGAAAAAAAAGCGAAGCGGAAACAAAATGAATGCGATTCTTCTTCTCCGCCAATGGGATCGATTGGGTCGGATGAGGGAATGGCGTAGTGCGCAACACTGGAGACACCTATGTGTGCACACGGGAAGTAGCGGGGAGAAAGGGGGGGTGGGGGGGGGGAGAGAAAAAATGAGCAACGAATTCCGCGGAAACGGAAAATTATAATTTCTAGCGATTGGTTTGTGTTTGCGGAGGAAATGGGATCGCGGGACATATTAAAGAACGCCTTTTCCTTTCTCTCCCTCTGGAACTACGCTGAAAATTTATAGAACTCCTTGGTAACGACGTCATGGAGGAACAAGAATGGAATTCAATAACAATTTGTCATGTTACCGTGGTAACTTCTTCATTTCTGTCTTAGAAATTGCCGATCTAGTTTTGATTTTTATTATATTTCCGTTTTTTGAGTGAGTATCTTTCTTGAAAAATCATTTTTTTTGTTATTCTCTGGCCATTATATCATTCTAAGACGCTTGTTCTAAAAAATCTCCCAAGCTCATGTACTGGATTGAATTCATCAGGTCAAGTTTTCATTAATATCAGAGATACGGTAAAATGTTTCATTATTTGGAGAACATTATGTTTTCTTTCCAACGATGTAATTATCTCTATTTAAAGTTAAGTTTAACTCGAGTTATTGCGGAAAATGTTTGGTAAAAATTTCTGATGACGGTTTGTGTGTGTGTGTGTAAATATATATATATATATATATATATATATATATATATATATATATATATATATATATATATATATATATATATATATATATATATATTTACACACACACACACAAACCGTCATCAGAAATTTATATTATATTTTAAATTTATATTTATATTTTATATATATATATATATATATATATATATATATATATATATATATATATATATATATACAGGGTTCGTCCGGAAAATAAGTGTACTAACTCCTGGGCTGGGCGCGCCGCTCCAGGCGCGCCCAGCACCGCTCTGACGGGCTGCGATTGGAGGGGGGTATGTTGGCAAGCGACGCTGAAAAAGGCAGTCGGCTTTGAGCTGTGGTGTAGTGAGGAGCTCTGTTAACGCGAACCTCGACGCTCGACCCACGTCACGGAACGCAATGCCGAAGTTTTTGGAGCAGCGTTATTCCATCAAATTCGCGGTAAAGCTTGGGAAATCGTCTACCGAAACTGTCGGTATGATTAACCAGGCTTACGGGGAGTCAGCCATGTCCAGAAACATGATCTTTCGGTGGCACAAGATGTTCGTGGAGGGCAGAGAAGAGGTCGACGACGAACCACGGCCTGGACGCCCATCAACGACGAAAATGTGCGAAAGGTTCGCGATGTACTGAACTCTGATCGTCGTCTTAGTGTTCGGATGATAGCAGAGCAGTGTAATGAGCCAAAAAAGTGCACGAGTCGCCCGCGTCCGGCCAGCGATCAAAAACATCTGGCGGCTGCATCACGACAATGCGCCATCTCACACCGCGCTTGTCGTGTCGGACTTCTTGGCCTAGCACGGCGTGGCAACGCTGCCGCACCCGCCCTACATCCCGGACCTGGCACCACCGGACTTCTCTCTGTTCCCGAAGATAAAGAGGAGTTTGAAAGGAACGCGATACGGGACTTTGGACGCCGTCAAAGAGGCCGTGACGACGTGTCTTCGAGAGGTTCCCGATGATGCCTTCGCGGGAGCGTTCCAGGAATGGGAACGCGCAGGAACAAGTGTATCGACTCACAAGGGAATTTTATTTTGGGGAATATTAGCTTAAGATATGTAAAAGTGTAATAAATTTTTTTTCCTGAGCTCAGTACACTTATTTTCCGGACGAACCCTGTATATATGTGTATATATATATATATATATATATATATATATATATATATATATATATATATATATATATATATATATATATATATATATATATATATACACACACTCGTATATATATATATGCTTTCGTAGACGTACACAAATTATAGGAACACGAAAAAAGAACACTCACACGTTATTTCTTAATATTTTGACGGAAAAAAACCAAATAAATATATTTATACACCTAAGATTACTTGTACTTTTACATTTTTCATCAAACCTCATTTAATCGCAGTTGCAATTCAAATTTTAATATTTTTTTATAATTACAAATAAGGAATGTAAGTATAGTTAGACGGATACCTGGTTTTTACGATAATCCTTTGATACGACTCGAAAGATGTTCGAAGATCCAATATCTACCTTTTTTTAGTGCCTATCTCGGAATATATTGGTCATACACCTAAAGGAACGGCATTCTATAGAAGATTAATCGACTTAGAGAAATAATCGAACGTTACCTCCGAAATTTACGACGACAATAAAGTATTTCTTTGGGTACCATCAACAAATTTTCGACAATAAAAATTTACGTATGTCACAACCCAATTGCTAACATGTTTTTTTGTTATTTTACAAAGATTAATAAAAAAAACTCAATTTCAAACTAAATTTGAAAGAAAAACATCACTCCACGCAGGAAATTAAACCTAATTCCTCCAAGATCCATAGTTGTGAAGTTTTGTCTCCATGGAAACG
The DNA here is from genome assembly GCF_022747635.1 of Hetaerina americana. Taxonomy (NCBI): domain Eukaryota; kingdom Metazoa; phylum Arthropoda; class Insecta; order Odonata; family Calopterygidae; genus Hetaerina; species Hetaerina americana. Next base: position 260,913 of record NW_027286770.1, read on the forward strand.
GTAACCATGTTGACGACACATTGTTGAAAACTGCGAAATAACGGAAAAAGAATAGTTTTTATGTTCATTTCGTAATTTTCGCTCAATATTTTGGGGAAAAAACGACCTCTTTCACAATAGTTTCAGTGATTTAGGATATGTGTGACGATATGAAAGCGTTATTTCCTTTTAAATTTTTGTCTGAATGCGACGAAGAGGTGAAAACAAAAAACCAACGCAATTCCGTTGCGCATCTCCGTGCGTGGGAACGAACATTCCGTCACCATGGCAACGAACACATCGCGCGCAATGAACAAGTATTTCCCATATTTACGCAACGACTTGTGCGTCTAGATCGGATCGTCCCGAAATAGAATAACACGCGACACGACATAAACTCGTTAGTTTTTTTCTATCGCAAACGAAAATTCTTTACTGTAAATTGAGATTTTTAATAAAAAATAATAAATTAAGAAGAATAGCCGGGCATTTGCCTTAGAATCCACCCCACTTCGCAAAACCCAAACAAAAAACACACAACACCCCCTTGTCCATTGCACGGCAATAAACGCGAACATAAATCTCAACAAAACTCCAGAGGAGGGTGGGCGGGGAGGGGGGAGGAGTGGAATGGGTGGCGTTGCCGTGGCAACCAAACAGCCCCCACCGTGGCAACCGTGGGTTGGGGCGAGTTATCAAAATGGATTCCTCCGCTCCTGTTGGGAGGGGAGAAACATCGTATCTCTTGGGTAGTTTTTTCCCTTTACTCATTTTTTAAATTTAAAAAAAGCTTGCACGGGTCAGAATAAAGTTCTTGTATATTAATATTTGGAAGCTTGTGCGTGTACAAAAATGTATATATGTATATACGCGTGTCTAAATATATATATATATATATATATATATATATATATATATATATATATATATATATATATATACCATAACCATAAACACAGTAATAAACTCGAAGTTCGGTTTAGTAGGTGATGGTAGAGAACACCCAGAACTAGATGGTAGAGAACACCCTATACACGGCGTGTGAAATTCACACATCAGGGTATTAAGGGGGGCCAGTTCCTTTCCCTGTGCCGGTTGTGGTTTCCCAGGAAGATCTGGTACCCGAAAAATCACTTTAACTTGGGTGGAGCTGCAGGTGCCCCGAGTACCTTGCCCGGGAATCGAACCCGGGACCCTCCGGTCAGCAGTCCAATGCTCTACCCACTGGACTACCGCGACCCATATTATATATATATATATATATATATATATATATATATATATATATATATATATATATACATACATATATATATATATAGGCAAACTACGAAACTGGTTCATAACCTTGTTTTATGTAAGATATTTTTTTTACCATGCCTATCCCATGTAAATCGATTTTTAACTGAGATTAAATGATATTTTGGAAGGCTCTTCCATTTAAACTTTAAATGGAAGAGTTGTAATGGACCAATATTCTAAAATTCTGAAAAATTGAAGCCACATATCGCCAAGGACGATACCTCTCTCTGTTCCCCAAGACTCGTTACCGTGGGAACAGTCGCTGACATTGCATTCGAGAAATATTATCTTCGAATTAATGTTCGATTTTACACGAATAATCGACTATCGACACAAACAAACAAATCGATGAAAAAAATCGAAATTTTCAAAAATTGATGTCTGTTATTATATTAAACAAACCTTAATTTAACGATTCGCCCACCGTAAACGGTTATTTGATGGGTTTATCGCAAATTCGACCTGAGAATGCGAGTTAACATTTTAAAATCTTCGGGAAAAAGAGGTTTTGAAACTAATTCCTTGAATTTTCTATTAAAAACAGTCCACATTTACATTTTGCGTTTAAATTTCTCATACCTTCTTAAACACATTCACCAACTCGCTCGCCCTTTGCGCATTGAGCGTCAAACTTCCTCGCAGTTTCTCATACCCCGAAACCTTAAACGGGAAAACGCCCTAGCGCCCGACCGCTTCGTCTTTGTTTGAGCTAATTATTTTTTTCGGAAGGCAGTTTCGCTTCGCTTTTGTTTCCAAACGCCTCCGCCCCTTTTCGCCACCGCCGAGTTTCGCGGTTCATTTGTCTTCCGCCATTGTTTCGAACTCTACCCAACAGTCATTCCACCACGAGAGAAAGAGAATTAGCCAAAAGAATTCATGAACGCGAGAATTATAAGACCGTAAAGTACTCAATGTACATACACCCACGTAACAATGAATAAATACATGACCTCTCTATTAGCCAATTTATTACGAGTGAAATGACACGCAGGTATTCGCACATGACAACCAAAGAAAATACGCCAAAAGACGCCATTTTGTCTTTGGGGCCAACAATGGAGCCAAACGTTTAAAAGCGGGTTTGTTGGACCGCGAACAATGGACCCATTGTCGAGTGGGCAGTGGGCAACCAATGGGGGGGAAAACACACACTTGGCGGGGCATTGTCGCCAACAATGCTAAGTCGCTATGGAGATCCACATTGTCGGACGATTGTTGCAACTATATTTTATTTTAAAGGGGGTTAAAAAAACTGATTTTCTCGCAACTAACTACGGTTTAAATTTCCTTTCAAGATCCGAATGAAATATTTCAAAAAACCTTAGCTAATACACAGAAATTTGGATGTTTTTGTGTGAATAAACCGTAAAAAATACGCAACTAGTAATTATATACCATATTGTTCGTTAGAAACTACTAAGGAATAGTTAAAAAATGGCTTTCCAGAATACCGAAAGGGTAAATTTTGATACACCCAAAAAACTCAGCGGCGTAGCGATATCTTGTTAAGTATGCAGAGTTAATTTGTTATAATGTATCTTATGACAAATATCTTAAGAACCAGCAGTGACGTAGGATATATATCTTATTTTCTTACGGAAATTTTAAAATAACAATCAATCAGACATCATGTTTCCATAATATTACTTCAAGTTCAAATATATATACATTAAATTTACAGTGAAAAGCTACGTAACATCGAAATGTAATGTACTCTGACCTAATGTATTAATGAACCAATCACGATAGAGTATAAACGATTACGTCATAATTAAGAAAATTCAATTCCAAACATAAAAAACTGAATGTCATTTTTTCATTTCTCTAAAAAAAAAGATATGACGGAATAAAGAAAATTTCCACCCAAAAGGAATTTCATATGGCCAAATACGGCGATTTCAATCAACCAAAGTTGAAAAACACACGCCATATATATATATATATATATATATATATATATATATATATATATATATATATATATACATATATTCCTCGTACTTAAACCGTACTCCCCCACCTAATCACCGTCTCTTCATCAATCACCAAGTGTTGGTGATGACTAACCCCTGTGTCCTGAAGAACTCAACTGCTTTCTCCCCGCGGTCATTCCTCGTGCCTAAACCGTAGTCCACCACCTCATCACCATCTCTTCCTTCGCCTACTGTCGCATTCCAATCCCCCATCACTATCAAATGTTTCCCTGCAGGAACACACGCGATCATGTCCTCTAACTGATCGTATATCCTATCGACCTCTTCTTCCTTATGGTTGCTCGGTGGCATGTATACCTGAATAATAACCAAGTTCGTCGGTTCTGCTTTTATCTCCACTAGTAGTATTCTATCCGTTACCTGCTCTATGTTGACTACGCTTCTTCCTACCTCTTCATTTAATACTATGGCAACCCCTCGTTGGCTCTCGTCCCCACCGCTGTATATGATTCTATACTTATCACTCCAGTAATCCCCGCTATCTTTCCATCTCACCTCGCACGGACCTAAAATATCTATATTTCCCCTTTCCATCTCTCGCTTAACATTCTCCAATTTCCCTGTCCTCATTCTTCTCCTGCGTCTTCTGTCCTGCTGCTGCTGGTTTTCCCTTGCAAGGGTTTCGTGGGATGACGACCGCGGAAGCCTTGCCTCCCCCGCTGCCGGGCACGACACACGGCCGATTGGGCCGAGCCCCGTGGTTGCCAGGACTCAAAATATCTCTATAGTCCATCATGTTAATCTTGGGAATGATAATTGAGGTGGTTTCCCGTTGCCTTCCTCTTAATAGTGTTTTTTCAACGTGACACCATCACTTACTGGCCAGTGACCATCACTATGGAACAGATGCTGCGTTCACTATCTTTAATCTTATGATTCATGGATACCAGGATATATATATATATATATATATATATATATATATATATATATATATATGTATGTATATATATATATACATCCCATTGTTGTTCAACCTGTATGCAGAGGAAATGATTAAAGAGAGAAAGGCATCATGGGAAGAACTCGAGGTAGGAATGAAAGTGGGCGGGGAATTCATAAACTCAGTTAGGTTTTTGCTGATGACCAAGCTTTAGTTTGCCAGTCTGCCAATAGAGGGGGCTGCATGCATTACTGAGTGAATTGGAAATTCAGTGCGACATATAGATATGGGATGAGAATTAATATTAATAAAACAAAGGTTATAATGCGATTTTCTAGAGAGAGAAAGGCCAAGCTTAACATTAAAATAGGAGGGCAATTAAACTAGAGCAGGTAGAACAGTTTACGTATCTCGGTAGTGTTTTGGACCAACACGGTCAAAGTAGTAGGGACGTAAGGAGAAGAATTGCGCTAGGCAAAGAGCCTTTCAGGCAAGGAGGAGAGAGTTAAGATGAGAGGGACGTTGAGTAAGGATGTAAAGAAAAGACTCGTAAAAACTTTGATATGGAGCGTAGTTATGTGTGTGGCTATGGAAACGTGGTCATTGAAGCTGGAGGATAGACGTAGACTGGAGGCTATTGTAGATATGTGGGTGAGGAGATGAATGGAGAAGGTGAAATGGACGGAGAAGAAAACTAACGAGGAAGTATAACTTGGTATGGTGGGCGAAAAGAGGGGTTTGTTGGGAGATATTACTAAGGAGGAGGAGGAAGAATGGATGAAGGGGGTATTGACTGGCAATAGTGGGATGTTGAAGACTGTAATAGAGGGGAGAATGTTAAGGGCAAACGAGGAAAGGGAAGGAACAGGATAGGGATGTTGGACGGGATGAAGGAAACACTCAGAGATGAAGTAGGAACCTGATATAGAGTAGTTTCGCTGGATTTTGTGTTTTGCTAGGAAACAGAAAATGTTTTATTTAATAGCTGTGTCCATCCAAAAACCTACCTTAACCGGTATATTACCAGGTATTATATATATATATATTACATATATATATATATATATTACATATATATATATATATATATATATATATATATATATATATATATATATATATATTACATATATATATATAATATATATTTATATGCAAGAATTTGTAATCCTAATATAATCCCTATTCTGCCCTAATAATAACATTCTCTCTCATTTTTTAAGGCAGTCCTGGGGAAAATAATCCGAATACAAGGAGTACGGGACGATGGAAAAAATAACAGAATGACGAGAAAAAAAGAATGGGAGCACAAGAGGAAAAACAAAGGAGGAACTAAATTCGAATTCCTCCCATCCCCTCCCTTACCTAACCCCTTCCATGGGATGGAGAACAAAAGAGGGGAAGGGGGCGGATTGGGGAAGGGAGGGGAGGGGGGGGGAAGAATTTTTGGACGTTATTGAAGACGCTGAATTAGAGAAACAAAAAAAGCACGGGTGGCGAATGGATGGAGGGGAGGGGGGAATGGGAGGGGAGGGGGAGTTGTCGGAAGTTTTCCTTATTCATTTTTCTCCCCTCCCACTCCTCATTTCGTTTTTATTTTCGACGTTCGTTTTTTTCCACATTAACGAGGTAAAAAAGAGACAGAAGACGATCGTTGCCCGTCGGCGTTGCCAACCCCTCCGATGGGGAAGTGGAAATTATCGGCTACGGCGCCGTTGACCGGAAATGTACCAAATGGGCGATATAATTCTCATTATATATTCATAAATATATACATAATAGTTGTATCCTTCTCTTCGTTGAGAGAGGTGGCTTGGACCATCGAACAGTAGAAAAATATCGAGTTTCTCTTTTTTCGGTATGTTTCAGTGTTTTCGTCATTGTCAGCTCTATTTAACTTCTAATACGTCATTCACAACCTTGAGATTTTCACAAACGTGTACCACGTGCACCACGACAAACTATGACGAGAAATGAGAAAACGCCGTTTTGGTCTCTTAGGAAAATAAGTATAAATCCGCGAAAAAGGAATGGTAAACGGGGTATTTGCGGATAATTCGTGAAGATCTACATTACATTATTACGTAATTTACTCGTTAACCAATCTACATACAACCCAAATGATGATGTGTTTCTAACGATGATATTTAAACCTACCACTTTTATACGAAATGTTTTTTTGGATTAATGAAAACAAAAAAAGATACTGGTAGAAAAATGTCGTTATTTGGAATTTTTGTTGGGGCTTTGAAAAAATCAACGGTACTATTATAAGTTAATTTTTTAAATCATTGCTTACATTCACAGCAACAGATTTGGTGTCATCTCATAGATAATTTAATTAGCTACAACTGATTAATTTAATACATTTCGGTATCTATGTAAGTAAAAAAGTTATCAAGGAAAATCTATGCACCTACGAAGGAATTATGGGATTTTGAAACAACTAAATTACATTTAAATGTCAAATTTTCTCATCTACTATTATAGAGTGAGCAAAAAAAAGGTGTTTTATAATGGGGAATTAAAGGATCTACAACTTTTGTTAAACACATTTTTTCGTATCTATGAAAATAAAAAAGATATGAATGAAAAATCACCTCCGTTCGAAGTGATATTTTCGAAGAATTATTAGCGAAGTGAATTTTCACATGTGTTTTAAAATTTACAACGACAAAATTGGTATAATTTAATAGGAAATTTAATAAACTATATTTTTTAATAAACTTAATTTTGGTATCTATAAAATTAAGGTAAAATTAAAGGAAAAAGGAATTGCTTTCGAGGCAATTGCGGATACTTTGTGAAGATCTACATTACATTATTACGTAATTTACTCGTTAATCAATCTACATACAGCCCAATTGATGGTACCATTCTATAGATAATAATTATACCTACAACTTTTATATTAAATGTTTTCTCGTATTAATTAAAACAAAAAAGATACCAAAGGAAAATGTCTTTAGTTTGAATTAATGTTGGGGTTTTGAAAAAATCAACACTACTATTAAAGTATATTTTTTAAGTTATTTCGTACAGTTACAGCGTCAAATTTGGTATAGTTTAATAGGAAATTTAATTGTCTACAACGTTTATACAGATTATATTTCGGTATCTATGTAAGTAAAAATGATATCAAGGAAAAACTAAGTACGTTCGAAGCAATTACGGGTATTTTGTAACAAGTAAATGACACCAAAATGTCAATTTTCCTCATCACATTTTATAGCTGGAGCGACAACTTTGATGTGTTTTATAGCATGTTTAATGATCTACTACTTTTGTTCGAGACATTTTTTCGTATCTATGAAAATAAAAAAGATATGAATGATAAACGACTTCCGTTCATAGTGATATTCGGTAAAAAAAATGTAATTACCGATACATTAAAATGTCATTGTTTCGCATACCATTCCAGTTGCAGACACAAGATATACATTGTTGGATAGGAAATTTAATTATCTAAAACTTTCATAATGACTCACACTTTCGTATCTGCCTTAATTAAAAAGATATTAGGGAATAATACTTGCGTTCTCGGGTGATTTGAGTAAAATTGTGAAAATCCCGAAAGAGGCCCGAAGTACATATAAACCGTTGAAACGGACGACCCAACAATGGAAGCAAGAAATCAGTCGTAAATCAGCGGTACCTGATCTACTTAAACATTCACTGAGGCCGTAATATCTTACCGTGGACGATTTAAAAATTATAGCTATTTAGAATAGATGTATGGCCACTACTGACCGAAGTTTAGACCTTAGAAGGCCAACCGTTTCTACTGAAAAAATTAAGAGACTTTATAATTAGAAGATATCACGTATACGCGTCAACCCAGAATGTCTTCTAAGGTAATAGAATCGTCATCAGTAGCCGTAATATGATAGCGCCAGCATTCAAAAAAATATTATCATCTTTAAAAAGGTTTATTCTAAGAATAAACAGAAGTTATAAGGACCTAGAACACGTAGATTAGCTGTTAAAAATTAGAACACGTCATCAACTTGACGGTACCAAGCATATGAATCAGTTTAGGAAGTCATAGATGAATACGTCTTTAGCGGTTATAATATCAATACCATTACAATACAAAATATATATTCTAATAGAGAAAGCTTTGCTTAAAAGTTTGAAATAAGAATCAACCTTCCCCAAAATGTCGTTTCTCAGAAATTAATTGCAGACCTCAGAACTTGAACGGGGCGCGAAAATTCTTGCGTGGACATACCCTACAGTTTAAAAAGAACGACTCATTACTCACCACGTAAATTATGATTCGTTCAAATGTTCCGTTCACTGAAATGGAGACGAATCGATCGTATCAAACGAGTATTATTTAAACATTCGACGGTTAATTTGGAATTAATAACTCTCTGGAGAACGCGTTGGTAATTACTACGACTGGAGCTGGACAAGATTAGGTTGATAGAATCTGGAATATTCCTTTCCGTCTTAAGAACAACGAACTCTGCCTCAAATAGGTCACTTGGGGACCCCACTTCATAAAACAGCCGGCCGAGAGCCGTAATCAATCCAATGAGTTCCCCGTTCTATGTAAACCTTCCCCGATGACAAACTATTAAACATTGAGAAAATCAAAATATATATTTGGATAGAGGAAGAATGTGTTTATAAGTGGTATGAATTTCAATGTTCCAGTATTAGTACTTTGCTAGAAAAATATTAGAAGACCCTATCACTGGAACACACGTGCCTCGTGAATGTGTCTGAAGAAACTTGACTTGGACATGGGTTGAGAAAAACGTCTATTGCGACCAAAATAACATCGCGAGGCCGTTTAAAAAATTAAAATCAATTGATGAAGGTTGTGTCGAGAAATTTTAGAAGTTAAGACGATCTGGTGAAGTTATTTTTTTGGTAAAAAAATTGGAGACTTTTTAAATTGAACGGAATCATTTTCTTCGCTGTGATTTTTTTGGAATGTATATATCTTTTCATTTCTGTTGATATCTGGTTGAATTAATGATATAAGATCTTGGGGATTCGTCTGAGGTTATCTTTAAAGGTCTTAGAAAGGGGAATTAAGTAGTAACGGAAGGTTTACACGTGAATTACAAACGTTAAACCGGGATTATATTCGGACTACTAGGAGCAGGAATTCCTAGCCGTAATTTCATGCACCGATGTTCGTTTTTACGGTTTTTCTCGCTTAATTTCAGAAATACGACAAAATCCCCTTGAATAAAAATAGTAGCCTTTAAAATTTACTATCGATTGATATCAATAATATGACATTATCGTTAACGGTTCTTGAGAAAATCACGTTTTTCTCTGATATATATCGACATTCCAGCCTACCAAGTAAGTCTGGCTATAATCAAGGGTGCAATGAAGGAAACATTCCTTTTCACTTCGATATACGTAAACTTTTGAATTTTCCCATAATTATTATTTTTAAGGGCCTTTTTATGAAGCTTGTTTATTATTTACGAAGTTGGACCAAAAACTAATGCACATATGATTGTAGAGCACAAACAAAATGAGCTACAGGAAGGGAAGAGAGGGAAATGCTACTTTCACATGCCAAGGTTTGACATGTGGAAGTAACATTCCCCTTAAAGTATGGCACTTCAAAGGTTATTTACACTAATGCACAGATGCTTGCTTCTGCACGACAAAGAAAATGAGCTTCAAAAAGTGAAAAGGGGAAATGTTTTTTGCAAGAGTCACCTGGTGGCATGTTGAAGTAACATTCCCCTTATAAGTAGAGCGCTTCAATAGTTATTTGCACTGAGTAGGCTGAAACCTACTGCACACATGCTTGAAGACAACAAACAAAATGACCTTCACAAGGGGTTAGAGAGGGGAATGTTACTTCCACTTGCCAAGGGGTGGCCTGTGGTAGTAACATTCCCCTTTAGTAGAGCCCTGTAAGAGGTATTTACACTGCGTAGGCTGAAAACTAATGCACACCTGCTTCTATGCGACAAATAAAATTACTTAGGTGGATGTTACTTCCACGTGCCACCTGGTGTCCTGCGGAAGTAACATTCCCCTTGTAGCAGAGTACTTGAAAGGTCATTTACGTTGGGTACACTGAAAACCTCTTGAGGGTATAGAAACAGTCGCAACATTGGTTTGGACCAGGTGGACCAACCCTCAAAGATGAAAAACGCATTTTTATCGACAAATAAGGCAATAAAAAACTGTTTTTTCAGATGAAAAATTAATTATTTTAACTGAATACCATAGAAAAGGATAAGGAAATCGGATGTATATAGTAGGAAGGATTATTTCAATGTTTCTAAGCGACGAATCGAACAATAAAAGACATCACTAAGCGATGAAATAAACTCTTGTTCGGCCATGACAACGGAACTTCCGATTGTTCATTCGAAAAGCATAAGGGAAGTAGGCAGGACTACTGTTTTTTCTGAGGAAGTCGGAGCTGAATTCCGTCGAAATGATCAAGAAATAATGTGTGAGTGATCTTTTTATGTGTTTATATATTATGTTTATATATATATATATATATATACACGAAAGACGAAATATTGGATATCATTCAGCTGTCTCGTCGTAAATAGTAGAATTCTAATACGAATAAATCGCTGTTTTTTCATTCCAATGTGCTTTTTAATACGCTACAGACTGCAGGATTGCAATCCGAACTATAATTGACCTTTAAGTACGTCATCTAGGCCATGTGGACCGCTTAAACGAACGCGGGCCGTACTTAAAATAGGACTACGAGCTATCTAGGAGCGGTTATCGCAACCTACAACTGGTTTTCTTGATCAGCGGTCCATCTCACGAGCGGTCTTAGCATTTTTGAAGATAGATGCCCTTTGTTTAACTAGAAACTGTCGTATTTTCAGTAATTTACAAAGTACGTCACCGTAGCAATTTGGTAACAATGCAATAGACCTTCAAAAAATGTTGAAAAATCTGTTTCCATGACGAAATAACATATCCAAAATTTTTTCGATTTGAAAAACTCGTGTTTTCACGTGTTTCTACGTACTTTATCGACCGCGGGCCGCACCGTACGAGTAGTTTAAGACCTGCACTGAGCCCTGTGGGCCGCTATAAGCACGCGGACCGCGACTACGGAGAGATATTTGCTTCAGAAACGTGATTAAAAAGCTCCGTAGGTACGGGACGACGCGTTGTCGAAGCTAGCACTATACATGTATGTATATATGGGAATCAGGGGAATGAGGGGAGGGGAAAGGGTATGGGAAAGGAGGGGAAGTGAGGGGGGAGGGGAGGGGAAGTGTTTACAACTGTGTACACAGTCGGACGAGGAATGGGGGAGGGGAAAAGAGGGAGAGGGGGGAGTGAGGGAGGGGAGGGAATGCGACGTTGCCAGCTCGCCCAGCGTCCCGTTCGTGGAAGAGTTCGCGGGAGGGGAAGGTTGTCAAGGCGACGGAGGGGAGTGCGGCGTTGCCAAGTCTCCCAACGTCCCGTTGGAGGAATATCTCGTCCCGTGGATGGAGTTTCGTAAATGCGTTCTCCCCCAATCCCAACAATGGGAGGGTATAATAAAAAAAAGAGTATTGTTGGGGGATTTGGGTGAAGGGGGGCTGGTAAAAAAATTGTGTTTTTTATATATTTTTAAATACGAAAGAAAAGGGTTGTATATATATTTTTTATACATATACACAAAAAACACATCGCAACCCGACCCAGCACACACACACAGCGACTCAGATTCCTACAGCGGTCGTGTGAGATTTTAGGGAAAGGGATATTTTCAGTTTTGATAACGATTTTTTTGAGGTTTTTTGTATTCCATCCCGGAGTCTGTAGGAGAGAGAAACTTGGATACTCTGGACCAAAACGTGGCTTCTTCGTCTTTAACGTCCACTCGTGACTCTATATAACACGTTACGGCATTGGTGCACGACACCAGAGCACCACAGTCACCAGAAAAAAACGTAAGAACCGAAATACTAAGAGAAATAGCCGAAAAAAACGCATTAAAAATCTAGAAAACCCGAGTTACAATTCCAAAAAATCGTCTTTTCTTCAAAATTTACATTATTACCACTTAAAACGCCTCTAATTTACCTGAAACCTTTATATACGTAAAAAAACTGAAATGATTTTCAAATATAAGACGCTAGTCTAAATATTAATACAAAATACCAGGCATACATACAAATTTGTCTCGTGTTCAAATTGTAAAGTCTCTCTATTTTTTCCTATCGAACTATATCCAACAGGAATTTGAAACTTACGTCATTTATGGACGCAACCTTCCTTTACACGAGTGTAGTTTTCAAATCGACATAGTCTCGAAAATAAGGTCATGGTGTACGTTTATGTCAATCAATCCCCGCCATTATCAGATGCATACATTTACGAATGTTCAACTTCTAAGGTATTTGAATTTTTTAATGCTTGAAAAAAACGTTCTATTGAATTGAAATTTACACCATGGTAACAACAAAGCCTTCCTCTAAAGGATCGTAATATTTTACTTTTCAAAATATTGATTTTCTGGCCACAGTGAAGGTTTATATACAGGTACATCCGCTCTTGGCTTGCTTCAAATGCATACGTCTGCGGTGGTTTGATCACCTGCTAGGGTCTTTCAATTTTTTTAGGCTAATCTAGAAGTTTAATTGAATTAAAATTTGTTTAATTATATAAAAAATATCTTCCTCTAAATGATCATATTATTTAAAATGTCAAAAACATGATAATCTGGACACAGTGAAGGTTTATGTACATCGGAACACGGAAGATTTGGCTTTTGTGGCCTTTTTTCTTTTTAAACTATTGTCGTAGCCAATAACTGCAAGTCTTTTACAATACAAACATCTAACAATTAACCAAACATTCATTCGAATCGATGACAATGCGACGGTTGCTTTGGTAACCGCGTAATAATACATACTCGTGCATAAAATTGTATTTCTTGCGACACTACACGACGCCATTTCTATTTTTCTGAAAATTCCTCAAACACATTATCGGTTTTAACATGGATTCTGTGCAATTAATGGAGTACCAAAAATATTTACGAATTAACGAAGGATTGGCGCATGTTTTAAGCTATTCGCCATTTTGATATCTTCAACCAGTAATTAAGAAAAAATTCCGGAAATTCAGATAGCTATTTCGGAGTTATTGAGTTGATACTTCGTATGGCAGTAGATTTTTCAATTCTAAATATTTTTTATCTCTTTTCAAAATGTCGAAAAGACCTTAATTGCCGAGATATAGCGAAAAAAAACATTGTATAATTGAACAATCACCAGTAGTCTAGGAGAACCTTAATTGTTGAAGTAAAATTAATGGTTAAAAGTCTAGAATATTCCTGGAATACATGAAGAAACTTAATATCTTTAAGTAAATCTAATTTTATACAGTATACGGGTCTTATTTCTTAGAGTTATACAACTGGAAATTCTATTAAAAAAGTTCTCCTTCGGGAAAATATTTTTTTCTTCGTTTTTTATACATATTTTTTTTTGAAATTTTTGAGACGTATTAAAAAATGCGTCGTTTTAAGATTGGACAAGGAATTGAATTTCTTATCCCCCCGACTACATCAACTCTGTATCCAAAGGGGAAATAATTGCCAAAAAATCAATACTATTTTTAAAATTTTTATTGTGAATCGTATCTGTTAAAAAAACTCGTTGAATTTCTTGTTTCATTAAAAAGCCCGGATCAATCATTTTTTTCGCATTTTTTTGAACTCGTTACATTAAAAAACCCATCATTAACGGATTAAAAATATATCTCCAGATCCTATTCTACTATCGCAAAAAATCGATTAAATATTAGCAATGTAATGACGTAGTTATGTATCGATATTCACACACAAAAATCGTATCGAACGAAAAAATTTTTATAAAAAATTGATATTTTCACTTAAATTAATCTTAATAGTGTGTTCTGTTTACTTTGACGCGTAATAATTTGTTTAAAAATATATCGAACTTCAATATCGACTCCGCATTGCGATAACTGTCTGAATACGATGTTAATTGAAGCGATAAAAATATCAATACCATAGGTTAACAATCAAAATTTTTAAAAGAAGATTTTTTATAATAACAGCAGCTTAAAAAACATAATTTCAACAACAAATATGCCCCGAAATCATAGATATATCGATGCTATGACATCGTATCGGAGATATAATTTGTTGAGCCCAATGCGGAAAACTAAAGTTCAAATATCGAACTGGGACAGCATCGATTAAATTTTCAAAATATCAATTATATCTAAATATAATATTTAATAAAACGATAACTGCAGAAGTATTCTTTAAGATTCAGGTTTTTTTTCACTCATAAGGTAATACACATAAGATGCCCGTAAATCAGAGGTTCATGTTTATATGCGTATCGAGTATCGATGCGGGTAAAAATCGAATCGATGCCGTTAAATATTGAGTGACGTATTTTAATCAATTATTTTCCCGGATTTCTGCTTTTACACAATAAAAATCGATACATGTTCGAGTATCGATGAAAAATACGAATACAATCTATGTGAATATCGATATACAAGGAGTATCGACGTTTAAAAGGTATGTATACACGGCCTAAACGCGGTAAATATACGTTGAATGCGTTCCTACTCACAGAAAAGCATTAATTCCATAAATATCGATACAAATGCGACATATCAATACAAAACATCGACAAACTAATAATATCGAATCATTCTGGATTTGATACACCATGAAGAATCGATTTTCGGACGCATATCTTTCATGCTCTCGGTCTAAATTCAAATACAAAAAAATGAGTCACGGGAATGATGTGTACAACTATACTTAAAAACATCGATACATTCTTGCTTCCCTTTTTAATACATTTAATTTTAGCATCGACGTTCCTAGTCTTAGGGGGCAGGATTTAAATGAATTTTCAAATAACGTTTCGTATATTCCCCGACTATATTAATATATTCAAACCATGAACATCTTCCTGCGATACTTAAAAACATCGATACATAAGAAATACTTAATATAACAACATTTATTTATTCGATACATAGAGGGTACATCGATGTTTCAATAATGTTCCGATTTTAATTTTCGATATAAAGATAATAGATACTTAAAAAACATCGTTTCAGCACATTCCCTTAGTTTAACACCGGAACCATAATTTATTCGATACGCACTACAATAGAATCGATGTTTTAATTTAGTTTTGCCTTTTAATACTTTTAATAAATATTATAGATACATTTCGTATACAGTAGTTAAAAACATCGATACACTAAAACCCCTAATTCTAAAATACCACACCTATCATTTATTCGATACGCAAATTAAAAGCATCGATGTTTTGGTTGCCTTGGACATTCAATTCTTGAGATATAAATGATATATACATTCCGTCAGCCATTGTTGAAAGTATCGATTCTCGACAATCCTTTAATTTTAACACCATAACCATAATTTATTCGATACATACATAAAAGAACATCGATGTTTTAGTCTCTCTTGCGCAATGTATCGAACATAAAACCTTATTAAACTAATTTAAATCTCTCACGCTTCGATACGCAAATTAAAAGCATCGATGTTTTGGTTGCTACGGCCTTTTAATTCTAGCGATAACAATGAAAAATACATTTCGTCTGCCATTGTTGAAAGAATCGAATCTCGTCAATCCCCTTATGTTAACACCAAAATCATAATTTATTCGATACAAACATACAATAACATCGATGTTTTTGCCTATTTAACGAAATATATCCAACTTAAGACGATATTAACCTACTTTGAATCTCCACGATTTTAAATTTTAAAATAATAATGATAAAACCATCGATACTTTGTGCGTATCGTATTGTTCTGTTTGTTCACCCTTTTACCCGAATCGATATGAACAAGTCATTTCTCTTACACCCCCTTCCCCGTAGAGTACGCCAGCTAAACCCCCACCCCCACACAACCCCCCACCCCAGCCCCCCACCCTCAACCCACCCCGTGGGGAAAGTCGATGGCTCTGAGAAATGGAAGTACTGAAAAGCTTTCAATGCACGTTATTTCAGTTAAGTCTCCCGTATATATACACAACACATACATATACATGTGTTTACGAGTATATAAATGTAATAAAGGTGTATATTAATATATATATATATATATATATATATATATATATATATATATATATATATACAATTGTAATTTTCACGAGTAAACTGTTTCGTCTGCGTAAAAGGGTACTGTGTTGGTACATGTTTCTGAGTTTTTCTATCGAAATACACGTGTTTTTATATATATCTATTGATTCATGTATATATGTATATATATATATATATATATATATATATATATATATATATATATATATATATAAGGGAGATATATATGTGGGGAGGTTTTGGAATTCTAAGAGATTAATGTCGGTTCGTCGGAGTATTATAAGTTTCCTCGGAGACCATAATGGGATATTGCGCGCTTGAGGTAACATGGCCGGCGCGCGCAAGGCCCTCCCCCTCCCATTTCTCCGTTGGAGTATAATAAAGCAGTCTTTATTCCTTCCCCCCAACCCCTCCTAAAGGGTGGGGGGTGTTCCAAAGGTGTCCCCCACACCACCAACTCCTCCCTCCATCCCAACACACCCCACACACACACGCACACCCACCCCAGAGCACCAAAACACACCAAAACACACGCACACACACGAAACTCTCTTGTAAATTAAAGGGAATCTACCTCAGCCAATAGGAGAGCGCGCAGGGCTTCGCGGGAGAGGAGAGGGGGAAAGGAGGGGTGGGGTGAGGTTGGGGGGGGTGGGGAAGGTACGGTTTTTGAGGCCTCCAAGACAGGGTTGCCACACGAGCAGTTTTGAAAAACACAGAGCAGCCAACATTGCCCGAGACTATCTTTAGGAGGAGATGTTGAATTTTTCGTTCACAAAATGTAATCTCTCGAATTCAAAACCTTTTTTGTCAAGAAAAAACACCACAATTAAAAATGGTATACGTAAAAAAACAGGGATACAAACGTAAATATATATTAGATTATCATTTTTTTGTGAAAAAAACCATAAAAAACTAATATACATTGAAGAATCCCGACTAAAATAACGCTTATGTTAGAAAACTGACAAGTTTCCCCACCAAAACCAGGATTGCCAGTACCAGAGTGTTCAAACGCTCCCAGTTTACGCAAAATCAATTTTTTCGGTTTAAAAAAAAATGATCTTATGAAGAAGGATTTAAAGAGTAACTGGTATAAATTTCAAGTTCATACCACGTTTGGTTTGCCAGTAAAAAATTGAAGATTGAAAAAGTTAAACTTACCAATACGACAGGGATACTATGAAATACTCATTATTGTCCAACGTGACACTGTCTACAAAAACCCTCACCTCGTCCATAAAAACGAACTGTTGACATTTAAAACATTACAACCAATTAGGGGAAGGTCTTGTTGATATTATTTATCAATTTAAACTCTTTGACAAGATTAGCTGGCAATATAAAAAATGTAAGACTTCAGTAGTTGAACGGACGATATGTAGACATAGGCAAAATGGCGTTGATGAACAAAAATGTTTACCGTGGCCATAATATTACAAATACGTTTAATTAAAAAATATATCCTAATAAAAGATGAATTAGCCCATAATTGACGAAAGTTTCAAATTCTTCCTACTAATATTACGATTGAAATAAAATAAAGACTTCAGAACTTGAACCCCACATTCCACTCATATATGTAGGCACTGGCAAAAGTGGCGTTGATGAAAATTATCGTTGACCACGGCCATAATATTATGACTATTTCAATTTAAAAAGAATAATTTATTTAAATAATATTCAATTCATAATTGATATTAATTTTAACTTCGGGCTTTCAATATTACGATTGATAAAAATTGAAAGACTTTAGATGTTGAACACATGATTGTAGCTACCGGCAAAATTTGCAAAGTTCAAAAAAAACATTCACCACGGCCAAAGTATTTTTTCTATATCAAATTTGAAATAATATTCTAATAAAGGTATGTTTATTCCATAATTAACGTAAGTTTCAACTGCTTGCTACAGATATTACGATTGAAAACAATTATAAAACATTAATATTTGAACACCCATTGTTAGGTACAGTCAAAAAATGGTGTTGTTGATGAAAATCGTTGCCATGACCATAATATAATGACTAAGCAAAATCAAAAATTAAATACTTATTAAAAATAAATAATTCCATAACTGACGTAATTTATGTCTTCTTGCAGCTAACATTTCAATTGAAAAACACTGTAAAACGTTAGCAATTCCACACGCGTATGAATGAATAGGCCAAAGATGGGTTGTTGAACAAAGACGCACGCCACGGCCATTATACTACGACTAAGTTCAAATTAATATTATATTCTGTTGAAACAAGATTCTATTCATAAATGTTGTAGGTAACAACTTCTTGCAAGAAGTATTTCCACTGAAAACAATTGTGAGACCTTAGTAGTTGAACACATGTAAGTAGTTACTGTCATAAGTGTCGTTGATGTACAAAAACGTCTACCAGGGCTATAATATTATTACTATTTCAGATTAAAAAATATATTCTTATAAATAGATATTTAGTTCATAATTGACGCAATTTTCAACTTCTTCCTACTAATATTACGATAGGAAAAAATTGGGAGACTTTATAACTTGAACACAAGAATGGTCACACGTAGGTATCTGATGTTTTTTGGGAATATGAAGACTTTGGAAGCATCTTATGCGCAAAAATGGTTTATTTAAAGACGTATTGAAGTTTTAAGATGAAACAGGTGTACTTTTAGGGTATTATCTTGAAGAAAACACGGTGTTTTCATCTTCAAAATACGAAAAATATAAGATATAAGAATATACAGAGGAACATCGAAATCCGTAAATTGTTTAATTAAACATCGGAGTGAAGTTGAAATACGTCATTCATTTTTTTCCAAGATGTCGTATCGGCACAGTACACTTTAACGAAATAATTAATTCCGAAGTCTAACAATGGAGTTTAAAAACCTAAAAAAAACGATATTCTTTGGAGAAACACTTATTTTGGCATCAGATTTAAATATCTAATGCTTCTAATGCTTAGATAACGCTCTTATAAGCTTTTATCATAAAAATACGCGTCTATAAAATAGAAAACATGTATTTGTTTATATTCGTACGTCAGAAAACAAAATGGCTTCTCCGCCATTAATTAGAAAAGCCGTTATTTCGAATATTGTTGATCCGTTGCTATGCGACGGAGCAACAAAAGCTACAGCTATTCATTATAGCTATTTATTTCTACGGTGTACTTATATAAGATAATTTCAGAGACAAATACGCATTTTAAATATTACCCGGTCAGTGTAAACCGGTTTACGCTGACGGTTTTTCCCTGAATTTTCCATTTACGACCAGAATATTTCCTGACCAAAAAACATTTGAAAAACTAATTATGAAGTGTGTAATGGACTCTTAAATGACGTCATATTGGTTGCTTTACCTTAAGTGAATTTTTTCAGAGATTTTTCTGGAATAATAACACTAAATTTTTGTAAAAAATTGCATTTACAATGGGTTTAAAAAATTTAATTTATATTTTTAAAATTATAGTTAGGAAATTACGTTTTTTTATTGATTATGTTTTTTTTGTTGTAATATATCTGACAATAAACTTGAATATTAACGGCATATGAATATGATAAAAAACATTAGTTGTTTTTTAGCATAAATTATCAAAATTTAGTTTTTTTTAATTAGCATAAAAAATGCATCTGAAACGTTTTCGTAAATTCTCGAAAATAAAAGATTCGGTCGGTTTTCTGATTCTAAGCAATTTTTTTGCCTTTGCTATGAATTTCCGAAATTCCTTTTTTTTTAGGAGTTATGGCGGCAATAAAAGACTTAAAAAAATTAAAAAATAAATATTAGGTCGCTAATATGGAATATATTGCATTGTTGGCTTAAAAACCATGTGAGAACTATCTACATATCTTTATATTAAATTTAAACAACACAACCACAAGAAGAGGACGGTTAATATATATATATATATATACTACCTTGATCAAAAAGTTCCCGGAATAACCACCGTGTGGCGCTCCCATCGTTCCGATTTGAGTTCTGTTTTTTTTGTTAAATTGGTACATCTGTTGTTGATATTCCCTTTAAATCTTAGTGTCATAACTTGACATTTGCAAAAGTTACGTAGCCAAGAGTACATCTATCTCTGTGTGTGTTGGCGATTTTTTACAATTTCAGAAATGGATTTAAATTTGCAACAACGAACTTGTATTAAATTTTGCGTAAAAAACGGATTTAGTGGCGCACGGACGTTGGAAATGTTGGAAAAGTGTTTCGGCAACGATTCTCTAAAAAAAACGGTCGTTTACCAGTGGCACGAGCGGTTCAGAAGTGGTCGTGAGTCAATCGAAGATGATGAACGCAGTGGCAGACCATCGACATCGAAAGTCGGTGAAAAAATTGATAAAGTAAAAGAAATGTTGGTCAATAACCGCAAATTAACCATCAGAGAAATAGCGGAGGACTTGAACATTGCCTATGGATCCGCCCAAGACATTGTGGTTAATGATTTGGGTTTCCGTCGTGTAGCAGCAAAAGACCTCAATTTCATGCAAAAAAGAGACCATGTTGACGTCGCAAAAGACATGATTTGCGAGGCTGAATCCGATCCCACATTCATCAAAAGGATCATTACTGGAGACGAGACGTGGGTTTATGAGTACGACACGCAATCCAGACATCAGGCAAGTGAATGGCGTTCACCAAATGAGCCGAGACCAAAAAAACCACGTCGTTTTCAGTCAAAAAAGAAGGCAATGCTGACGGTTTTCATGGATTACAACGGTGTAGTGCATCATGAATTTTTGCCAGAAGGCTAGACAGTAAACAAAGAGTATTATTTGGGCGTTATGAGACGTTTGCGTGAAGCAATTCGCCGAAAGAGACCAGAAATATGGGCAGAAAACTCGTGGATTTTGCACCATGATAACGCACCGTCGCACAGTGCTATCATTATTCGTAATTTTTTGACGAAAAATGCAACAAATACAATCCAACAGCCACCGAATTCACCTGATTTGGCTCCCTGTGACTTCTTTCTGTTCAATCGAGTTAAAAAAACCATTACGGGGAACGCGTTTTAGCAGCCGAGAGGAAGTAATGGAAAAATCGCAGGAAGCACTGATGGACATACCGAAAACCGACCGTAACTTTTGCAAATGTCAAGTGATGACACTAAGATTTAAAGGGAATATCAACAACAGATGTACCAATTTAACAAGAAAAACAGAACTCAAATCGGAACGATGGGAGCGCCACACGGTGGTTATTCCGGGAACTTTTTGATCAAGGAAATATATATATATATATATATATTTAATATATATATATATATATATATATATATATATATATATATATATATATATATATATATATATATATATATATATATATATATATATATATATATATAAATTTAATATATATATATAGAACCTTAATTCTACGAATCAAAACCGAAAATAAGTTTTATAAATAAATTTTTCCGACATAAATATCGTTTTTCTTTAATATCTCTTTAAATTGAAGAGATATGTAAAGATTCTGCCTTCAATAAAATTTGTAGAGAATAAAATTACCTATCCAATGATACCATTTACATCCCCAAGTCTCTTTTAGTTCTTCAGAAATTGACGAATCTATCTAATATAATTTTCAACCGACCGTGATATCGACTTTACATGGGTTATTCTGTAACCACACTGACTTCCCGAGGATCGACAAGTTGAAAATGGCTCCGTATTCACCAAAAATTCGCCGTAATTGGACAGGAGTTTGAATTTATGTTCGATTCTTCGCAGTTTATCCTGAAATTTGGCTTCGTACCGATCTTACGCGATGCTTAATCGCCACATACGACTTGGCAACATCGCATATATGCGTTTTTTGCCATAGCAAACTAACAATCCAGCTAAAAGAATCTTTAAATGACATTTAATTAATTTGAGAACGTCTTGAAGATCGGATAACGAAAGGCAAACCATATAAGTGAACCAAAGACGGGAAAGAAAAATGAATGAGTCGTTTATGAGGTAACCGAAGGAACGACCGAATCAATGAGTCGTACTATTGCGAATGAACGGATCTTCAATATAGAGAGGGGAGTTATTTCGAGTTCTGGATAATAATGAACTGGAGTAAATGAACGGATCGAGGAGGATCTCATCCTACTGTTCAGATGAACCGGAACTTACGAACGAAAGCGTAAAACTTCGTTCATCAGCTTTTCTTAGTTTGTAGGTAAGGATTAAATTTCAACAGAATATTTGCATTTTGAAAAGGAAATTACTCATTTTTTACAACATGTATCTCAATTACCTTGAACGAATCGCGAATAAGAAGACATAACATTAGAAAAACAATGAGAGTCAATGCAGCGTAAGAATTATACGACCATGTCATTCAAAACAATTGAATGACGCCATGCGAATCTTCTTTTCGCATAATTCCGATTTCTTTCGTGTCCTTAAAAAAATATCAAAGAGATAAAAATGTTTTAAAAACGGTTTTAATTAAGTGGTCCACTGATTTTTACGTAAAACATTACACGTTGTAACCATGGCAACCGGTGATCAATCCACGGAGACAAGTGAATAACGAAAGGCGAAACGTTTTTCCGGTTCTGAAACCGCAAAAACATTTCGGAGTCTTCAAAATAAAAAAATTGAAAATCGTTGCCCGGAACGACTCATAATTAACGACGCATAATTAAAAAATAATAGAACAACAAATAAAATAAACGTATTAAAAGAATTGATCAAGTATACGGTTAAAATTTGTTGTCTCAGGCGTAACTTTGTGGAATTTGCATAACATATTGAAATGTAATGAAATAATTGACTTTGTAATTCCACACACTTTATTTAAAAACACACGACCCAGGTTTCGACGTTGAACGTCATCATCAGGTGGTCCTCATAGAAGCACGCTGGCTATATATACCTTCTGATCATAGGAGGGGGGGGGTTGGTCAGAGAGGGAGGTCGGAGGGGTGAAAAGGTTACAATGTAGCTGGGAAGAAAAGAGAATTACATTTTTGATTTAGAAGAGTGATGGGTCTAGGAGTGGGGAGTGGGAGGGATACAAAATTTCGTTGGCAAGATCATCTTTCCAACGGACACATTTCAAAATTTCTAACTGCTCCAAAGCATCGAGCCTTTGACCTTTTTCTTCAAAATGAATAATTATTGTCACAAAGTCACTTTTGTGATCACTTTCGATGAGGTGTTTTGCAAAGAGGGATGTTATGTTCTTATTTTTTAAAGGATTAAAGAACACCAAACGTGTAAAAAATAAGAACATAACATCCCTCTTTGCAAAACACCTCATCGAAAGTGATCACAAAAGTGACTTTGTGACAATAATTATTCATTTTGAAGAAAAAGGTCAAAGGCTCGATGCTTTGGAGCAGTTAGAAATTTTGAAATGTGTCCGTTGGAAAGATGATCTTGCCAACGAAATTTTGTATCCCTCCCACTCCCCACTCCTAGACCCATCACTCTTCTAAATCAAAAATGTAATTCTCTTTTCTTCCCAGCTACATTGTAACCTTTTCACCCCTCCGACCTCCCTCTCTGACCAACCCCCCCCCTCCTATGATCAGAAGGTATATATAGCCAGCGTGCTTCTATGAGGACCACCTGATGATGACGTTCAACGTCGAAACCTGGGTCGTGTGTTTTTAAATAAAGTGTGTGGAATTACAAAGTCAATTATTTCATTACATTTCAATAAGTATACGGTTGCCAAGGTATAAGAAATTACGGGGAGGTAGGGGGTGGCGGGAGAGAAACCAGTTGAATAATCGCTTGCGTGATTGCGCACACACGAATTCTTTTATCTCACACCGTAGTGATGTTATCACCCGCTAGATGACTCTCACTCAGCTTGTTGACATCTTCCCATT
>NW_027286770.1:290000-297500 GCF_022747635.1 Hetaerina americana
CAATATGAGAACCCATAAATAAGGAAACTCAAGTTATTTGTTAATAATTCATGTCGACGGATTTAATCTCCGTGTTCCTCCGGAGAAAGAGTATTACTGAGGAAGACGGAGCGAAAAAGAAATGTCGTACCGCCAGGGCGAGGAGTTACAATATACTATATATATAGAAAAATGTATGTATGTATACATATATATAATATATATATGTATATATATGTGTGTATATGTATGTGTATATATATAATTATATATATATAATTGTATGTATATATATATTTATATAACACATATATATGCATACATATATGTATAATATATGCATTTATAAAAAACATGTATATATATTAATATGTAATTGTGTGTATATGAATATGGTGTACGGGAGATGTATGCAAATGCATATTCCGGACGACGGGGCGTTTCGCGGCTAAGGAAATTCAAAATTTATCGATTCCCCCATCCCACGAAACCCCCCCCCCCCTATATCACACAGTACACAGTGGAGGGGTGTGTGCCTGCCTGTTTCATTCTCATCCCGTAGAGTTGGCAACGCCGTCTCTCTCTCCCTACCGCCCACCTGAGTTCTCGAATCCGTCAAGTTGGCAGCGCGACCCACATTTCACCTCCCACCCTTAACAGTTCTAACTCACATCAACCCTCTCTCCGTCAACGTCAAATTCCCCCATCCCATCCACTATCCCAAATAACACGCTCTCGACTATCTATCCGTCTCTCTCTCTCCCCCCCTCCCTCTATCTATCTCGTCGTCAAGGAAACCGGTGCACTCTGGGAAGGATTCCTTCCTCGTGCGCCACGCGACACCACACGACCGACCGACTTGCTATTTAAGACATTAGAGCGGTCTTAAATCGCCTCTCCTTTCTTCTTAGTCACTCTCGAGGAGCTAACAATGGGGATATATATATATATATAATATATATATATATCCCCATTGTTAGCTCATATATATATATATATATATATATAACGATTGTACGGAAAAACTCATACGAGCGGCACAATAATTGGCTGACACAACATAACACAAATAGAAAAGAATAGACACATATAAAAGAACACTTACACGGTAAATTGTTCGAGCTTTCGGCCCTCTCAGGGGCCTTCTTCAAGAGAGACGTCTCTCTTGAAGAAGGCCCCTGAGAGGGCCGAAAGCTCGAACAATTTACCGTGTAAGTGTTCTTTTATATGTGTCTATTCTTTTCTATTTGTGTTATGTTGTGTCAGCCAATTATATATATATATATATATATATATGTGCTTTCATAGACGTAACACGGAAGTGCCGAATAGTACAATACACAGTAACACATAATATAGAAACACAAAAAAAGAGAACACTCACACGTATTTTCTTGATATTTCGACGGAAACAATCCAATCCGTCTTCCTCTGAAGATATAGAAGTAATCAATGTATATATATATATATATATATATATATATATATATATATATATATATATATATATATATATATATACACACACACAGAAACAAACAAAAAAGGGAATAAACTCACTTTGTTTCGAATTTTCGTTGGTCGCAGCCACCTTTCTCCAGGAAGACATGGACAGAACTGACCACTGTCCCTCTCTTTCTTGAGGAAAGGTGGCTGCGACCACCGAGAATTCGAAAAATAGTGAGTTTCTTCTCTTTTTTGTTTGTTTCTGTGTTTTTGTCTGTGTCCATGAATGAATACTCCATGTACATTATTATTCAGGTCCGGGAGGCTTCAGAAAAATGTTGATATGTAATATACACAATAATATGTATACATTTAATTATATATATATATATATATAATTATTATTATTTTTAGGTAATATACCGGTAAAGGTAGATTTTTGGCTGGACATAGCTAATAATTAAATAATTTGTGACTCCTAGCAAAACACAACATCCTACTCGACAAAAGGTGTATGTACAGGTATATATAAAAAAATATATATATATATAATTATACAGAAACGTGTATATATATATATATACGCGGAAGTATATATGTATTTATACATATATACTTCCGCGTACTGTTGACGACTTACACCGTAATATAAAGGCTAAACTATCGCCGTATGTAAGGTATATAAAGCCATTATGAACTGTAATATCTCCGAAATTAACCATTATTATACTGCTTTCGTAATCGAAAAAAGTCCTGCGAATTAAACCCTGTAAAAAACGTCGGTTATCAAAATAGAAAACGTTTATCCAAAAAATATACATAGCGCGGGAAACATTTCAATTGTTCAAGAACTGTTTTGGCATTGTTGGCGGGTTGTACTGTTGCTGTACGTATATATGTATGGAGATTGAAAAATGTTCAACAATTGAGGTGAACAAGGTCGGTCGCCCCGCTGCTATGGAAACGACCGGCTTCCTTTGCGGTAACTGGTGTATTATAACATTTACGCACCCGCCTTAAACCAATAATCTTTTTTGTTAGGTTTTAAGAAATGGGACACGCTTTGAGATTTATAATAAGGATTCATGGCAACGGTTAAGAGTAAAAGTCAGGCTATTATTATCTATTGGAAAAAATTAAAACAAATATCGATCTATATGTGAAATATCGATATATATGTGAAATGTCGAATTGTATGTAAAATTTGATGTGTGTAAAATGTTGATAAGTATGTGAAATGTCGAGATGTATGTGAAATGTCGATATTTATGTGAAATGTCGATATGTATGTGATATATCGATATGTATGTTATACTTCGAAAAGTATGTGAAATGTCGTTAAGTATGTGAAATTTCGATATGTATGCGAAATGTTGAATTGTATCTGAAATGTAGACATGTTTGTGAAACATCGATATGTATGTGAAATATGTAATGTGTGTGAAATGTCGATATGTTTGTGAAATGTCGATATGTTTGTGAAATGTCGATAAATATGTGAAATATCGATATGTATGTTATATTTCGATATGCATGTTAAATGTCGGATATATATGTGAAATGTCGATATGTTTGTGAAATGTCGATAAATTTGTGAAATATCGATATGTATATTATATTTCGATATGCATGTTAAATGTCGGATATATATGTGAAATGTCGATATGTATATGAAATGTCTGTCGATATATGTTGAATAAATCGATGAATCGAATAGGATTTATGTAATCGATATATTGGCATAGATACCGTCGATGTATTGGAACACTCGGGATATGGTTTTTACGATATTCTCTGCGCATTCGATCTCGAATTGAATCAGCTTGTAAAAATGTAAAAATTCGATAAAATTTTCGATACAAATTTTTTTAAAAATTCAAATGAAAAAGAGAAAATTTCACCAAAAAAATATGCGAAGAACGCGACGTGACGTGCGTGAAACAAAATAATGGAGAAGCGTCGTGTGGATGACGTCACGCGTTGTGACGTCACCCGACATATGGCCGGACAGACGCGTCCTCCGGAGGGCGCACTCGAAACAGTCTTTTGTTTCCATCACCCGGAAACATAAACGACAGACAATAAACGCACGAAATGAAGCACGTGGCAAGGAACAAAACACACACAAGTGCGCCCCTCGGAAAACAAATGACGGACGAGACAGCGATCTTAAACGATCCGCCGTCAATTATTGTGACCACATGTCGTCATGACAACAAAGGCGATCACTTAAGAGAGGTTTTAACATCCAAAAGAAACAATTTCGCCCTCTCACATTTGTTTATTCAACTGTCACCCCACCCTCTCGTTCGTCGCAATTTGGTCACGGAAACGCAAACAAGGAAACAGTTGAAGAGCGTTTTGCGGTGGTGAATTCTTCGTAACCCTACCGGGTGGATAAACCACGAGAAATCAATTAGTCTCATTAATACATCGAAAACACATGAAAAACGATGCTAAGTACGTCTATTACTTAAAAAATCCGTCGCCATAGCAACCATTGACCCGTACCCTTGCTTAGGAACGCGTAACACAATTGTTTATTCAACTGTTTCCACTCTGTCATTTAGGAAAGCATGCAAAAGATACGATTTCATTAAAGTCGCCGTATTCACAAATAAATTAATTCAAATTCTCCAAACAACGTCGTCAAGTAATTATGATAATATATTCCAACAATTATCCAAAAATTAACAATATAAACCCATGTATACAACACTTATCAATCAAAAATCCCGTTGCTAAGGAACAAAATCAACAAATTCGTTGCTATGCCAATGGTCCATTCAATTGTTTTGGTATGTCGAACAAAGAGAGATTGAAATAATATCTTTCATTAATTATCATTCTATCATTGATTTATTAATTATTTTCGCACGCAATTTATAAGTTTTAGACCGGTGATTACGTAAAAACCCGTTGCCATGGATACGTCTTTCTTTATGTGAACAAGATCCCGGAAGATCAAGATTGCTATTGATGGCATTTAAGATTCACCTTTTAACGATAAAAGGAAATGTTTCAACAAAAGAAAGTTTCGTTAGTATTCCATTGTATCTGAGATCTTTCTATCTCTCGATAGATTGTCTAGAAGTCCGTAGTTACGTTGTCATGGCAACGAAAAGGTAGCAACGCCCGATTTGTTGACTGTTAAGTGTAAAATGACGATTTTTTGGATTAAAAGTGGGTTTAGGTGTTCAACTATTCGATTTTCCGTTGAGTAAAGGCGCTTAAACAATAATGCCACCGATTCCTGAATTAAGACAAAGATATTTTGAGTAGAAATTGAAAATTCGCCGACATAACACATGCAAGTAAACCATTTTCGTTCCGTATCTTTCTTATTTACAGAGATACGAAAAATTTCATCATGATCAAAATTGTAGAAAGATTTATTTCCTCTCCAGTAATACCATTTTTGTTCCAGTAGACTCCATGCTTCACGAGAAAAAGAGGTTTCTGTTCATAAGACGACTTTCACTTGATCACATACCTTTCTTCATGCTGTAACCAAAGCAGGAGAAATTCGTCTTTTGGCGTAAAAAGCGACTAAAATTCTTCTAAACCACTAGTGTTTGCTAAATTTCAATGTTAACTGATCTTTCCACATAACGTCACGTTCCTATGGCTACCAAATGAACACAATAACGAGATTTACAAAATGGCCAAAATATTTCCGCTCTTAAAAAAAATTTCCCGTCGTATCTTTTTTATTTACACAGATACGACCGAGTGGCACCCAATAAAATAATATAGGAATTGAATTTCCTCTCGAATGATGCCATTAGCGTCGGTGTAACTTGGATAGTTGGTGAGAAAAATGAGTTTCCATTTCTCACAACCGCAGCGATATGACTTCCTGGATTACGTCATCGCCTCAAATGTCGTAACACATCGGAGAGGGCCGGAGTTTTCTTCGGTTGCCACGGAAACCGAAAGACACCCCCCCATCCCCCCCCAACATGGCAGTACGCGCTTTACGATGGCGACAAACGGGCAATTTAAATCCGTGGTTCGTCATGGAAACGAATGACGAAGATTCTACGGTAAAACGATTTACTTACATTGGACCTATTTCTACGTAATTTTCAGTAAGTGTTTTGCGGGAACAATTACCGTTGTATGTTAATGTAGGGCATCAATTCAGCATATTACTTCCTCTATCTGTTGTGAAAACGTTGGGCAAATGAAAAGCCAATATAGTTCGCAAATTTCCTAACACAACGAATTTCATTTAATTCTATAAAAGCATTACTTGGGAGGAAATTATAAGTTGGGGAATGAATAAAGAATTTATATTTTATTTCGTGAAAAAATACATGTATTTGATTCAAATTGACGTAATGTTATTTGGACACTTTGAGTTTAGGATATAGTTGGCCAACGTCAGCGATTTCATATTCCATAGTAATCGAACTACACACACACACACACACACACACACACACACACACACACACACATATATATATATATATATATATATATATATATATATATATATATATATATATAAAATATCTTCGAAATGGAACGCTCTTCGGCGACGCACAAATATTTAAAAAACAGATTTAGATTTTTAGAATATAGAAACACAAAGAAGGGACACTCACAATTTGTTATTTGACGTTTCGACAGCACGGCTGTCGTCTTCAGAATCAAAGACGAAGATATATATATATATATATATATATATATATATATATATATATATATATATATATATATATATATATATATATATATATATATATTAGGGACGTAAGGAGAAGAATTGCGTCATATTAGGCAGAGGCTTTCACACAAGGAGGGAATTAAGATGACAGGGACATTGACTAAGGATATTAAGAAAAGACTCGTTAGAATACTTAGATATGGAGCGTAGCTATGTACGGTGCGGAAACGTGGTCATTGAAGCAGGAGGATATACGTAGACTGGAGGCTATTATAGATATGTGGGTGTGTGGAGAAGAATGGAGAAGGTGAAATGGACCGAAAGAAGGAAAACAAATGAGGAAGTACTTGTTATGGTGTGAGGCGAAGAGAGGGGTTTGTTGGGAGATATTACTAAGGAGGAGGCAGAAGAAGAATGGATGAAGGGGAGTATTGATTGGCAAAAGTAGGGTGTTGAATAAGACTGTAATAGAGGGGAGATTGTAAATGGCAGGTGAGGAAATAACGAGAGGAATAGGTGATAGGGTTGTCTTGGATTGGGAGTAGAAAGGAGGAAGAAAGTACTCAGAGATGAAGAGGGACCTGATGTAGAGTAGGATTCTGGATTTTGTATTTTGTTAGGAATCAAAATATTTTATCAGTAATTATGTCCATCCAAAAACCTACCTTAACCGGTAGATTACCTAATAAATAAATAAATATATATATATATATATATATATAAATAATATATAATATATATATATATATTATATACATATATATAATATAATATATGTATATATATTATATATATGTATATATATGTATACATATATATAAATATAAATATATATAAATATAAATATATATAAATATAAATATATATAAATATAAATATAAATAAATATATATATATATATATATATATATATATATATATATATATATATATATATATATATATATATATATATATATATATATATATAACTTATATGAAAGTCTCCCGTACGTGAATAATAATGTATATGAAGGGAGAAAAAGACAAATGATAAACTCACTAGCTTGATAATTTTCGGTGTTACAAGCCACCTTTCTCAAGGAAGAGAATGGGAGGACATAACGAGGATATCTGTCCATCTGTAAATCATTTGATAAGTATTTCGCTTGTTGTGACTCTGTTTGTCAACGTTTGCATATTTGAACGTTTCAACCAATATGTCGAGGCCTTCCTTACTTACTTCAAAAACCTTCTCCATCGCTTCGGTAGACGCTGTTCACTTTTTTGTCCGCTCGCACTAATTACGCTCGTGTTTTTTTTCTCTCTCTCTCTCTCTCTCACCCGTCGCTTGGTTCACCTTGTCTCCGATCGCCATTTTAAATGAAAAAGGAAATGCGATTTAATTGAGAGAGAATAAA
>NW_027286770.1:302500-347500 GCF_022747635.1 Hetaerina americana
GTCAATTGTTTCAGCCCGATTGGTTCGCGCGGTGCATTTGCGGGAAATTTCTCTTTTTTTTTGTAGAAAAACAAGAATAGATCTCATGGAGTGAAAGCTTGGAGAAGAGGATTTTTGAAAAAAAAGAAACAAATGAGCAGAGGCGAGCGTGGTTGCGTGGAAACGTTTCCATTGTTTAAACATTAACATCTTTCGTATTTAAAAATCAGAAGACGCGACGCACTGCGGCCATGTTGTACGCGCTAAAATTCCAAAAGGGAACGAAGACGGTCATGTTTTGTGATATTTTTGTGGCAATTTATTTTCACAATTACATTTTTTTTAAAAAGATTATTAAAAAATAAAAAATAGGACGGATTTCATCCCGGTGCCATGGATACAATTATGTTTTGGTAACCGACACACTTGCCAACCTTTACAAAATAGGTTAATAATATTGTTAACAATTAGTAAACAAGGCAAATAAAAGTTTCTTTTTAAGTTTAACAACAAAGCAGTCGTCACTGTGTCGACATTATCTCATCTCAACAACATTTCTTGGTCCTTTGTTGAATAATTGTTAAAACGTAACAATAATGCCTATTAGCGTCATTGACATATGCATTGTTTTTTTAAATAAATTGTGAAATTCTCCTCAGAAATTACTTTTAAATTTGAAAATTAAACTTTTAAATTTAAAAATTGAGAAGCAATATTCCTATGATCATTGTTACATCAGGAGGGAAATTAGAGTTCATTGTTGCTATGACAACGACACCAATTGTCTGAAAAACCATGAAAAAACAATGAAAAATTTGACATTTTAAGCAAAAATATTGAGCATTTCAGTGTGATATTACGACAATAGATAGTGGTTTCCTTTTGTTGTAATAATTGACAGCGATACTGGATCGCTAAGACAATTAAATAATCTAAACAACAACAAGAACAACATTCTTGTGTAAACAACGTTACGGGACGACAATGGAAATAGTGCGTGACATTATACTTTGCGGAAATTTCAACACGAAACACTTAAAACGTGTAAGAAGAGTCTTCAGTTGAGATTTACGATCAGAGATGGCGATAACGCAGCTCGCGTGACGTAGGATACAAAAAGCTAAATTCGTTTGTTTTTTTCTTCCCCATGAAAAGAATAATAGAACACACGCAAGAGTTAATTGTTTTCGGTCGCAATTGGTGGTGAAATCTATTAGCGAGATGACCAACACACTTAGGAAAAAAAGGCCCTCTGCGGGAAATTAACAAAAGGGAAACTAAAAAAAAATAAAAATTAATTGAAATGATGAAAACTATTTCCCGCGTGACGTCAAAGGAATGTTGGCGTGGAATAACGCTATTCCGAGATGAGAATCGCTGTCCGTCAAATCGATAGACGACACGCAGTCACGTGATTCTAACGTTTAAAAAAGTACGACATTCTCATACGAGCACTCGAATATGTGTATTTTTTTGATAAAATTGAGATATATATATATATATCAATTCTATCAAAAATAAATACACATCTTCGAGTGCTCGCATAATATATTATCCAATGTATTATATATATATATACTACCTTGATCAAAAAGTTCCCGGAATAACCACCGTGTGGCGCTCCCATCGTTCCGATTTGAGTTCTGTTTTTTTGTTAAATTGGTACATCTGTTGTTGATATTCCCTTTAAATCTTAGTGTCATAACTTGACATTTGCAAAAGTTACGGTCGGTTTTCGGTATGTCCATCAGTGCTTCCTGCGATTTTTCCATTACTTCCTCTCGGCTGCTAAAACGCGTTTCCATTTTGTTTCCATACTCATTTCCATTAAAATCCATTTCTGAAATTGTAAAAAATCGCCAACACACACAGAGATAGATGTACTCTTGGCTACGTAACTTTTGCAAATTTCAAGTTATGACACTAAGATTTAAAGGGAATATCAACAACAGATGTACCAATTTAACAAAAAAAACAGAACTCAAATCGGAACGATGGGAGCGCCACACGGTGGTTATTCCGGGAACTTTTTGATCAAGGTAGTATATATATATATATATATATATATTTATTTATTTATATAAATGTATATATATAAATATATAATACATTGGACAGCAACAAACAATATAAGAACACATTAAAAGATCACTCACACGTTATTTCTTGGTCATTTCGATGGAATTCTGCTTCGTCTTCATCGGAAGATAGAGAAATAATAGTGATTAATTCTCCGTCTTCCGATGAAGACGGAGCAGAATTCCGTCGAAATGACCAAGAAATAATTGTTCCTTGCTGTCCAATGTATTATTCGGCACTTCCGTGTTACGTCCTGAAATCAAACACACATATATATATATATATATATATATATATATATATATATATATATATATATTTCGCCGACGTAACACGGAAGTGTTGAATAATAAATTGGACAGCAACAAACACTACAGAAAGACAAAAGGATCACACACGCTATTTCTTGATCATTTCGACGGAATTCTGCTCCGTCTTCATCGGAAGATACAGAGGTAAGCATATATACATATATATATATATATATATATATATATATATATATATATATATATATATATATATATATATATATATATATATATATATATACATACATACACATATATATATATATATATATATATATATATAACCAATATGGCGTCACGCGTAAATAAACATCCGACATCCAATGAAAAGATAGAGAGAAGGGGTGGTAGAGTGGTAAGCGGTGCTAATTATCTCTCGTTTCGTTTCCAAGACTATAATCGCCGTCCTTTTAAGATGATCGCGTGACCGTTGTATAAAGACGCCATTCCGTTGCCAAGCTGAATTATGGAGCCGAAGAATATTCATAAGCGAACGAGTTACTTTTCTTTTAATCATAAGTACGAGAGACTATTGTTTCCGGACACGGAAATAACTGGAAGAATTATTTTTATCCTAACATAAACACACAGTCCAAACACGAAAGGAATTATATCGGAAAATTTAAGCAATTTTTATCACGCGAATTACGTCTTTGCCGTATAAATAACTGTTTATTGATCTATATATGACGCAAATGCAACCAATGCCGTCATCAATTAAGCCGAATAGAACAGTTATAGGCATTAGTATAACAGGAAAGCCGAAAACAGTTCATTTAATTAATAAAAAAAAACACGTGGTAGCCATAACGTGCAATTTCTAAAGTCTTTCAATTTTCACTTCTATGGTAACATGTCCGTCTAACAATCCTCACAGGTTTAGCGTATTCGTAGCGTAGTACAGGTTTAGCGTTCAGGTTTTAAGTATTTCATTTTTTTTAAAGACAAACTAATCATAGAATAGCACTGAAGCTCAAGTCAAATTGCAATATTTATGTTCTCTATAAGATGATAATATTATAATTGGCAATTGTTTGATATTACGACCTCTGGGAAGGATTATATAAATCAGGTACCGCTGATTTATCCCAATTGGCAATCTCGATGACCAACATGAATTATAAAGATTATATTCCTATGAATTATAGGCAGGAACTTCTTCTTTATGTCTGTAATATTTAAGAATAATGTTTCGTCATATTAGCACTACAAAAACTTAAACGCTTATGTCCAGGAAGACTTTCAGTGTAACGTTCAACCTCTAAGGTTTTCATTTATTTTCAGAAAAACTACTAAAAATTAGGTATATTTTTATTCTTTCTCGTTTTAAGGAAAGCTTTCTTTATAAGAATATATAAGTTATATTAAAAAAGGTTTGATATTATGACCGCTAGGGACTTTTTTTCCGATGCCTACCTAAACTGATTCATATGCTAGGTGCCATCAAAGTGATGACTTTTTTATATTTTTTTACGGCTAAACAACTAACACTGGGTACTTCAAACTTCTGTATGTTCTTAATATAACCTTTCTTAAGATAAAAATATTTTTTTAAATGCTCGCACGTTGATATTACGACCTATAAAGACGTTTATATCTCCTTAGATCACATTGACCGTTCGTGCATATACGTTCAAGTTATAAAGTTTCCTAATTAATTTCCTATAAACTAATTACAGTATGCAGTTTAAACTTCTGTCAGTTATGAAGATAAATCTACTCTACTTAAATATAATATTGAAATCTAAGATCTAATATTACGGGCTCAGTGAAGGTTTTTGTAGATCGGACGACGCTGATTGGTCACTGATTTCTTGCTTCTAATGTTGGGTATTTCGTATTCACAGCCAATCAGCATTCATTATTAAAATACACACAAATCCATTGGATACCACGTACGCGTATGAAGGGGCAACAATGAATTGGTTGTCACGGAAACAACCACGCAATAATAAGGATTTTAAACAGGTAAAATTGTCGCGAAATTGAACAATGGCCAACTCAAAATTCCTCTACTTTTAAATGGCTTTAAAACGGAATGCGTGCATAAAAAGTGGTGGATATTTATATATTCGTATTAACAAAGAATTTCCGCGTCTAATTGACGCAATCGCTGATACATAACTATTCTCAGTGATTAGGTAAACATTGAGAGACTTCGGAACTTGAACAGACATTTTTCGAATGTTTTATGGTATATACATGTATTTGCAAATGGTTTTTTAACGCGTTTACGCCAAAATTAATGTATTAAGGTTATAAATTCGAGTGTTTTATGAATTTTTGATGATTTACTGACGAATTATTGGGAAGATTATTGCTAAAATTACGATAAAAATTTCAATTTCAATATTAAAACCTAAGATTATGAAATACTTTATCGATATAAATGTATTCTATATAGGTATAGATTAAACGTCGGTTAAGAATACATATTTTATAGAAAAATGCAGAATATCCAATCCCAAATCTTAGCTATACCCTTTCGTAGGACGAATAGGTCCAGCATTAATGTAGAAACAGATTGAATACAATAAATACATAAATTAGATTCAAACGAGGACATATGTTATGATTCTATAGTATAGACTACGAAACCCAGTCTATAAAATTGGCTATATCTTCCTCAAATAATAAGATATAGAGTTTATTTGAACACCATTGGATAGAGAATTTCAATATCTACCGCTTTTGTAATAAATGGGTTTTTCCTATCTCTCAATTTGAATGAGTTATGGTAAGAAATAACAATCTCAAACGGGAAATAATTTTCGAATGTCGGTTTGCCGCCTTGCAACATACTTGCCCACGTAAATTACGAGAATTATTTTTAGACAAGAACAGGTTTCGAGAAATATAATATATATGTACAATATATATACGATGGAAACGTATCTTGAAAGGCGATTTCTCCCAACGCATAGATCTCTGTCGACATGGTAACCTAATGTCCTCATTGTTGCTCGTGGGAGACGTCATTCGACAGGAATGCGAATGGCTAACTAATTATTTCACCGAAGGCTTTTAAAAAAGGAATTTTTCTCCCGTTAGATGCAATCAAAATGATTACATACACATTACGACGTCTTCATTGAGACAATGTGACAACTAATACCATTTCTCATTCGTAAATCTCAAACAAAAGTAACACGACATCCGCAATCGTTTTCGACAGAAACACGCAACAATAATGCGTCGGAAACCAACCGCCACCCATTGTTAACCGCTCACAATTTTAATAATTAATTCCGCCGACATTAAGCGTAATTATTGGAGGAAAATACGCAAAAATCAAATCTACACCTTCGAAAATCTCTTTCTCATACAAGCGCCGTTCTAACAATCAATAAATTTACTTGGATACGACGATAAACGTAATAATAAATAAAAAAAAGGACGAATACACAAACGCTACATCCAACTGTACTCCGTTGCCATGGTAATGCATTCTTGACGGCATTGCGCCTTGAGCTGTTCATTTGTTTCCGTAATCAAAAGGTAATTACTAAAAAACAAGCATAACGGTATGTTTGAACAGTGGAGATTGAAAATGAATTTTTACCGAATCGGTTGGCGTTATTAATAAAAATAAATTAAAATAAATAGAATGTAATACGTAACAATGTATAGTTATCATGACAACACGTACAAAATCTAGAAGTGATACGTTTCGGGCAAGAAACGCCTGCTTATCTAAGCAAGCGTTCTAGTAATTTAAAAAATAAAACCGTTAAGTTTAATGCCGACGATATAATTATTTTTTTTCTTTTTTAACTGGATGATTTACGGACTGGTCTCCATGGTAACCACTTTCGTGAAGAGACCCCGTCTCCATGGTAACGGTAATTTAAAAAAAACAAGGCGAGAGAATCGACAATTTATTGATGAAATGGTTAAGCGCAAGAGTTTGGATTTATGAACTCATTTGTTTTAATATGACTGGAACGGTCGCCACGGATACCAACGTTCACATATCACACCAAAGTATGAGAATTATGCGCGGAGGGATTTGCTTCTGTCGCCGTAACGACATACAAACACAGGGAGTATGTCAGTATTCTCATCCTAACCCATAAATACATATTTATGTACTCGTCAAAATCCTTATCGTGTTAAACTGTTGATTAGATCTGCCGATATTAGATCATGTTCAACTTATAAAGTCTTTCATTTTATTTCTCATGACTGATCATAGATACAAAGATGAAATTGACCTTAAAATACGCACGCATTCTTCAGTTACACAAAACATTGAAAAATTGTTCGGTACAGTGCATAGAATTCGCGTGAGAGACATTTTATTGTGACACATACGGTTTCCACACCATAATCTATCTACACCATAAACTATCACTCAACTGGACGGGAACTACGTGCTTCAATATCCGTATTATTCAGCGGTTAACACAAATCTCATTACCTATATGTCTAAAACTTATTTAAGTTACGCGGCCAACGTCTTAAAGAAGCCAATCGTCTTAATATAATTCTTTGAAAACACCAAATTAAGAAGGCAGCGAGACGAAACTTTAGCATAGTACGGGGCATATGCACAGGTTGCGGCACTAACATCCGGAGAAATTGGAATATTACGACATTTTACAATTTGAATATTACGACATAGCGTAGTTCCACCGATGCTCCCGATTGGCGTTTTTGAAAACTTTATAAGGCATCAAACAGTAAACAAACAGTAAACAGTCAAACAAAACTCAAAATTTGTCGAAGGATGCGTATACGTACGAGAACGGAGAGTACAATCGAAAGTTTTGCTACTAATATTATTATCGATATCAGTTATATCGCGCATTGGGAGTTATATTTTATCGATATATGTCGTTCGATTATTAGACTGTAAAACCCAACATAACAATCGTTTATAAGATATTATGCGGGCGTACGTATTCAGGGTATACGTATGCGTATAGCATATATATATATATATATATATATATATATATATATATATATATATATATATATATATATATACACATGCGATGAGTGAACTCTACCATCACCTACCAAACTGACCTTAGGGTTGATTGCTGGGTGTATTATATATATATATATATATATATATATATATATATATATATATATATATAAAATATCTTCGAAATGGAACGCTCATCGGCGACACACAAATATATAAAAACACAGATGTAGATTTTTAGAATATAGAGACACAAAGAAAGGACACTCACAATTTGTTATTTTACGTTTCGACAGCACGGCTGTCGTCTTCAGATTCTGAAGACGACAGCCGTGCTGTCGAAACGTAAAATAACAAATTGTGAGTGTCCTTTCTTTGTGTCTCTATATTCTAAAAATCTACATCTGTGTTTTTATATATTTGTATATATATATATATATATATATATATATAATTGAATCGCGGTGGTCCAGGGGGTAGAGCGTTGGACTACTGATAGGAGGGGCACAGGTTCGATTCCTGGGGAACCCTATCTGGTGCTATGAATACCGTGCTAATTTGTGAATTTCACATAATGCCGTGAATAAGGGCTTATATTAATGGGTGAACTCTACCATCACCCATACCGAACCGACCTTCTCATTGGTTGATTCCTACTGTGTTTATTATATATATATATATATATTGATGTTAGGTGTTGGTTAGCCCAAGTACGTATTCTGATTTCAGTGGTAAGTGTTCGATAGAGATCCCCTTGGACTTAGAGCGAGCGTTAGTTTTTCCTTCGTCTTGAGGGAGTAGTAGTTCTCTCGCCAAACGGAACAAACTCGCCTACCCCCTCCCTTCCTTCAGCAACGAGTATCTCCCCCCCCTCCCCAACCCCCTTCCGCCGTCATGACAACCTCATTTCAACCTTATTCATTACTCCTCCACCCCCCCCCCCCTTCCCCCCCCCTCCCCCCCCAACAACCATATTTACAATTGACCCAGTTAAAACGCTGCGTTGCTAGAGTTATATAGGATTAGGAGGGTGGGGAAGGAGGCTGGGGAGGGGAGATGTGTGTATGTGTGTGTGTGTAGCTCTGAATACTTCTTGCCTGCTTGCTTCTCCTCTCCTTCACTTCCCCTCCGCCCCCCTTCCCCTCCCCATCTCTCAAACTCGGAATATGGATGGAGGGGGCGACGTTGCCACTTCTGCCGCATAATCATCAACACCGCCGTTCGTTCCTCCGACATGTGCCCTCCCTCTCTCCCCCTCTCTCTCCCCTGTGCTTGCTCCGACTCTCTCTCTCATCTCATCTCAATGGAAGAAGAGACAAGGAGAAGAAATATCTATTCCTCCTCTCCTATCTCTCTGTTATTTCTTCAACAACCTCTGCATCCATCTTATATCCATTACCTATCTCCTTACACACACACGGTCACGAATATATATATATATATATATATATATATATATATATATATATATATATATATATATATATACATATAAGATTTCGTCGAAGAAACACGGAATTGTTGAATAAAAGAAAACTTGGGCAGCAAGAAACAGTATAAGGACACATAAAAAGAACAATCACACGTTATTTCTTAATAATTTTGACGAAATTTAGCTCCGTCTTCATCGGAAGAAACAATAGTCCTAATGTATATGTATTTATATATATATGAATGCATATATATATATATATGAATATATATATATATGAATATATATATATATATAAATAAATAAATAAATATATATATATATATATATATATATATATATATATATATATATTGTCGGTTTTGTATACGTGATGGTAGAATCCACCCATTAATACTAAAAGCCCTATTTACGGCATGGTGTGAAATTCACACATATACTCATAAGGGTGTTATGTCAGCAGTTTCTTCATATGGTACACACTTCTGTGCCGGTTATGGTTTCCCAATAAGTAAGACGTCTGGTTTACTATACGAAAAATAATCACTTTGGCTTGGGTGGAGCTGCAGGTGCAACCAGAATGACTTGCCCGGGAATCGAGCCAGGTAACCCTCCGGTCAGCAGTCCACCGCTCTACCCACTGGACTACCGTGAAGAAAGGACTCCGCACACATGCGGTTTTTACGTTTCGACGTCATGACCGTCATCAACGGAATGATGGTCCATGGTTCTGATGACGACGGTCGTGCCGTCGAAACGTCATAACTACATATTTGAGTATCTTTTCTTTGTGTTTATATATATATATATATATATATATATATATATATATATATATATATAATGGGCTGACACAATATAACACAAATAGAAAAGAATAGACACTATTCTATTCTATTCTTTTCTATTTGTGTTATATTGTGTCAGCCCATTATTGTGCCGCTCGTGTGAGTTTTTCCGTACAATCGTTATATATATATAACTCTGCCATCACCTACCAAACCGACCTTCGGGTTGATAGACAAAGAAGAAAATATACTGATGCAAGCTAGACTAGTCTTATGCCATGAAGTCGCAATAATGGACTGGTAAAGCAATATGGATTCCCGTATGAAATTTTCATTTTTGACCACAACTCTTTAATATCAAGAGATACGAAATAATAGTCCAGAATAAAAGTAATAGAGATTTCATTTATCTATCCGCTGGTGTCCATATTGATCCTCCAATCCTAATATTTGGAGAAGATATGCTGAATTTTAGTTTTCAAATACGTCACTGACGTAAATATGAAACAGTGAAATATATTTGGGGATTCGGCAAGAAAAACAACCAAAGATTAATGTGCGATTTGAAATACGAGAGAAAAAAAACGAGACTCTATTTATTAAATTACGATATCAATATTTAAAAACTTGGTTTTATAGTTAACACGGATTTTGTGCGTCTTCTGTTTTTCGTTTTTTTTCCGAAAATATCCGAGAACACGCGGTGTGATCCGCTTTTGTTTATTGTTACGGAGTCATGACGACCGACGAGCATTATCACAAAAACACTTCTTCCAAATGTTCTTGCCCTATTGCCATAACAATATCTTAGTGTTTAACGGGACATTATAAAGTGGGGTGATACGACAGAAATTATTCGCTAAACATTGTTGCGCAGAATTGAATTAGGTTTCCAACGATACCCGGGATTTTACTCTAAGACGAACAGTTAATGCGAAAAATAACTTTTCCTGAACAAAATTAAGATTAGTCGAATCGAATAAGGCTTATATTTCTACCATATTGCATCAATATATAGATCGTTAAATTAAGAATAATTTATATGGGTTGAATACTTAAATAAGCGATATAATTAGACATTCCGTATCAATTATTCTCAACTGGGAAAATGCTCAACAATGGCTTTAATCACGCAGCTATGACAACGGAAAAAATCGACCTGAAAAAATTATTTTCCGGGTAACCAGGCAAATGAGTCATTGTTGACTTAAAAATCGAAGCTAGGCAAATCGATTGTTTATTTATTCTAATGAAGAAATGCAAATCTTCAATAAAATGTCGTCCAAATGCCCTCTGCGACCCTTATCTATGGAGTAATATGCGATATTTTCAACGTAATATCTACAATGGAATATGACTTTTGCGTGATAACTGAAAATCCGCCATTTGTTCAAGTTCTGTGGTCTTCTAATTTTTTCGTACTAAACTACTAACAATAGAAACTTCAAACTTCCACCGACTGTAACCATAATCTCGTTCTAATTAAAAATATATTTTGAACTGACATATATCTCATAGTAGAGCCGCCATTCAACTGTTTGTCTAACCTTGTCGTGCTGAAGAAATGACGGAATTCGTCGAAGTTGTGATGTCTTCTAATTTTTTTAACGGCTTGATAATGACAGTAAGTATTTGAAACTTCTGTCATTTGTTCATTCAATCTCTCTTTAGACGTACATTCTTTTTGCGATATCATAACAATTATAGTTAGACCGCTAATTAAGGTTTTTGTTAGCCCATAACGTAATAATATCCATGAGTCCAGCATGTATGTTCGAGTTCTGAAGTCTCTAATTTTTTTCTGTCAAAATAATTGATATAGACTTAAAACAACTTCTGCCGCGTCTTTACGCAACTTTAATGAAAGGCTATATATTTTATTTAGGGTCAAGGTTTCAATAATGTGACCTCCACGGACGTTTAATGTGACCCGTGTCCGATTTGTCCAAAACTCGTTGAAACGCAATCCGAGAATCAATTTGGGAAGGCTTATAATTAACGCTTTTAGCTCGGATAAACACTAAACCAATGGCGATCGCAAATTTAAAAAGATATTAAGATTTTAATTCAATATCCCAGGTTAAACAAAACTACGACAATGGTCGAACGAAATGAGATTCGTTCCCCGGGAAACGGTCGCTTCGGTTACACTCACATTGTCGTCGTGTTGTTGCCGTGGAAACGGAAGACTAAGGTTCGCGGATTCAACTTTCGCAAGTGTTAAACGCGGAGAGAAAGTTAGCATACGTCTCGCGGATCGAATCCAGGCTTCCATTCCAGTCAGCGAAATCCGACGGAGGAATTTTCGAGATTTTCAACGA
Organism: Hetaerina americana; assembly: GCF_022747635.1. Taxonomy (NCBI): domain Eukaryota; kingdom Metazoa; phylum Arthropoda; class Insecta; order Odonata; family Calopterygidae; genus Hetaerina; species Hetaerina americana. The sequence goes on from NW_027286770.1 coordinate 314,347, forward strand.
CGCGATCCCTGGAACAAAATGGCTGAAGAGAACGGACGTTATAAGACAAAATAATTCACGTAAATTATTTTTTTTAAAATAATACCTCACGTGAAATATTCGATGGACTGAAAAAATTATTATTTCCGATCAGAAAAGTGTTCGCGTGTCTAAATTAAATGAATTCCCGTGCGGAAACAATTGCCGGGAGACGCGCGCATTCGAACGATAAAGCCGAAGAGAACGTTTATTTAAAAAAACAAATGACGGATGAAATGCGCTCTCTGAACTGATAGAAAAACGACAACCGCAATTGAAAAAAAATGAAGGTGCCACGGCGAAATATTTCGAATTGAAAATACGATCAGTGCATATAAATAAATCATCAAACTAATTAGGATAGTTAAATTTTCTATTTAAACAATTCCTTTAGTTCAATAGATATCGGAATTCAGAGCATTTTCTTGTCTCCCATGGCAGCGTGTAAAACTCACCATTTTCGGGAGACATGACAACGAGACAATAGAGGCGGGAAACAACAATTCGGTCCGTAACCATGGTAACGATTATTTTTCAACAAGTAAGTTTTTCATGGTTCGCATTTTCTTTGCGCTCAGTGAGTGAACTTCCGCATTCTAATAATAATGAATTCTTGTAAATATGTCTTCTAGACTTAAGTAAGATCCTTACGAGATTACAGGAGAAAAGTTTGGAAAATCCCAGAAATTCCTCCGATCTGAATTCATATTTTGCTTAATATCTGCCTTATTTTCAGAGATAGGAAAACTTTACTAATGATATAATTTGTAGGCAATTAAATTTACTTTCTATTGATAGGATTAGTATGGCTGTGAAGTGATTAGTTCGTGATTAAAATACGTTTCTTTGTTTATGTTAACGAAGAAATTGCAACGAACGCCTGCCTTTTTACATTTAAACTTCATAGTTTAAATGTAAAAATTACCTAATGGTCTCAAAATGTATCCAAAATGAAGATGTCTATCTATTTTTTTATATATCGTCTTGTAAATAATTAAGAATGACATTAAGAGTACGAAACTTATTTCCCGAGATATACCTGTACGTAAAAGTTCGTTATTTTCCGAAATTCCTTCGACCTAAAATTCATTTTTTCCTCATATCTTCCTTAATATGAAAGATACATTAAAATTAAGCAAAAATCAAGTTGTAGACAATTAAATTTCCTGTCGAATGATAGTAAACGTGTTACCGTTAAGTTTATGGTTCTGGAGAAAAATAGTTTTATGTGTATATTGACCAAGTTTTTCTCAAAATCGAAATTGTTTTCTTTTCATAATATCTTCCTTAATATCAAAGATAGGTTAAATGTTTAGGGAACATAAGTTGTAGACAATTAAAGTCCCTTTCTATTGACGGGATTAAATATACTGTCAAGTTTATAGTTCGCGTGAAAATTTGGTTTACGTTTATCTTAACGCAGTAATTCTTCAAATCTAAATTATCTTATTTTCTTAATATCATCCTTAATATTAAATAAGAGGCCAAAACTAGGTATTACAAAACTTGTAGAGAAATAAATTATCTTTCAAATGATACGAATTGTATTACCGTGTGTTTTTTGGCTTGCGAGAAAAATAGGTTTTTGTTTATCGTAAGGATGATATTCCTAAAAATAAATTTTATGTTTTCCTAAATATCTTCCTTAATTTCAAAGATACGCTAAAGTTGAAAAGTTCATATTTTACAGAGAATTTAATTCCCTTTTCAATGATTAATATATTGTTACCATGGAATTTATGGTTCGCGAGAAACATAGGTATATGTGGATGGTGACGAAGTATTTCAAGAAATCTAAATTCTCTTTTTTCCTAAATATCTTCATTACTATCAAAGATAGGCTAAAGTTAATCCCGAAACAATTTGTAGACGACTAAATTTCCTTTCTATTGACATGAAAAGTGTGGCTGTGATAGAAGTGATTATTGAGAAAAATAGATTTATGTGTATGTTAGCGAAAAAATTCTTAAAATGGAAATACTTTTCTTTCCTTAATATCAACATTAAAAGCAGATAAAGGGTAAGGATAGCTCCTAGAGAATTTGTAGACAATTTAATACCCTTTCTATTTGCAGAAACACTGTGGCTGTGAAGGTAATGGTTCGCGAGAAAACTCAGTTTATGTGCATGTTGACGAAGATTTTCTTAAAATATAAATTGTTTTCTTTCATCAATAACTTCCTTAGAATCAAATATAGGCTAAAAATTCCTTTCTAATCACAAATCTAATTTGTAGACGATTGAATTTCCTTTCCAAAGATAAGAATTGTGTTACAGTAGATTTAATAGTTCATGATAAAAATAGGTTTATATGTATGTATAGGAAGGCTGTCTTAAAACCCAAAATTCGTTTCTTTTCTTAATATCTTCCTTAATATTAAAGATATGCTGACAATCAAGCATAGTAATTTATAGACAATTTTATTCCCTTTCCATTGACGTAGGACTTGTGGCTGTAACGTTTATGGTTATTGATAAATATAGGTTTATGTGTATGTTACCGAAGTATTTCTTAAAATATAACTTCTTTTCTTTAGTCAATATCATCATTAATATTAGAAATAGGCTAAAGTTACTATTAATACAACTTTTAGACAATTTAATTCCCTTTCTATTGACGGAAATTATGTGGCTATGACTGTAATAGTTCGCGAGAAAAATAGGTTAATGTGTATGTTGACGGAGACATTTTTAAAATCGAAATTGTTGTCTTTTCTTAATATCATCCTTAATATCAAAGATACGCCAAAGTTTATTACCTGACAATTTTTTAATAATTTGATTCCCTTTTCATTGATATTAGCAGTGTGGCTGTAACCTTTATGGTTATTGAGAAACATAAGTTTATGTATATGTTACCCGGGAATTTCTTAAAATCTAACTTCTTTTCTTTAGTCAATATCATCATTATTATCAAAAATAGACTAAAGTTCCTAAGAGACAATTAGTAGAAAAATAAATTTCCTTTTTAATAATATAAAGGTTGCAACAATCAATTTTATGGTTCGCTACAAAATAGGTTTCTGTGTACTTCAGCGAAGATATTCCGAAAATCTAAATTCTCCTTTTCCCTTAATATCTTAGTTATTATCAAAGATACGCTAAAGGTATTCCGCACATAATTCGTAGACAATTCAATTTTCTTTTCATTTATGTACATACTGGGGCTGTAGCGTTTGTGGTAATTGAGAAAAATGAGGTTGAAACCTCATTTTTCAATCACCTTGCGCTCGTCCGCCATGTTTCCCTGCAATCCCCTATCCAAGAACGGGACGTTCGCCTCTCACCCTTCTTCTGTTTATCCACCCATTCCCCCACTACACTGTATGGAGCGCGCGCAATACCCCCCTTCCTTGCCCCCCTTTCAGCCCCCCTTTGCCCCCCTCTCGCGCCCCTTTCGCCCCCTTCCCGCCCCCCCTGTTCTTCTTTCTTCATCGCCCCAGCGAGAAAGGAATATTACAACTCTCGCGACAGTTGAAGATCGATAATATTCGCGGGGGAAGTGCAGCGCCGCACGACGGCAAAACCCGCAAGCGAAGGTGGACGAAGATTTTAACCCTTTTATTCAAAACACAGACACACGGACACATACGGACACACACGCGTCTATCTATCCTCTTTTGGAAGAAGTATAGACAGGACGGACAGATCATCACCCGAATGGACACCATAGGGGTAAAATATATATAACTTCAACCAAAAACCCTTACGGAAAACCAATTCAGTATCCCTTCCAGGGATACCCTAGGGTGTGTACGTGTTCCAGGTTGAATATACGTCCTTTAGAACCCTTTAACATCAGCGGAAACCCACGAGAAGTCTCTTTAAAACGGGTCGAAACGTCTAAATATGACTGCGGGGCAAATTAATGCTTACATCCCTGTTATATCATTACGGACAACATTATAATCTTACATAGACTACTTCTAAGATCTAATAGAAGAGTGTATCTATGACTTAAAAAGGATAACCGTACCTAGTGACCCATTATCGACCCATTGTTAAACAAAAAAAGTCATTTAAAATACGGTAGAAACGTCTAAAATATGGTTTATTGATGTTATACTTAGTTTTTTCGGTTTTAAAAACATCTATTTCTATTTTTTAAAGTATTTCTACGGACAATACAATTATTACGGACTCCTCCTAGGATACCTAATGAGTTATAATGGCAAAGTAACCCTTAGTACACGTGCCGTAACCTAAAAAAGGAACCTTAACCGTTGTAGAAACGTTTAAAAATCAATTTCATTGTCATAAACACTAAATTAGTAATATTTTTGGACGATATTCTGATGTAAGACAGTTCCTATGACTCTTTAAGGACGTATATGAATTAAATAATGTATATGATGTACGGAAATGTCAGTTGAGATTTAATTCGAAACGTCTAATGTTAATTTTGTCGCAAATAAATATTAATTCTTTGTAAGTGTTTTTTAAAATTATTACTATGGCCTGTAATCTCTGCTCAATACGTATGTGTGTACATTTGTGTGTACATATGTGTGTATATATATGTATATATGTGTGTATATATATATATATAAATATATATATACCTATATATATATATATATATATATATATATATATATATTTATATATATATATTTATATATATATTTATATATATATTTATAAATATATATAAATATATATAAATATATATATATATATATATATAGAGGACGTTTCGTCAAAGTATTACGTGACTTTTATGTACATATATGTGTATATATATATATACACACACACATATATATACATACATACATATATATATATATATATATATATATATATATATATATATATATATATATATATATATATATATAAAAGTCACGTAATATATTGACGAAACGTCCTCCATGTATGCCCACGTATTATGGGCAATATTCTCATAATATCACGACTCCTATGAATACTAGGAGGTCATCTAATAGTTAACATAAAAGAGATCTAGATGAGCCTAGTAAAAGGTCACTTAAAGCAATTTCGAAACGTCTATAAGTAGCAGCCTCATTTACATTCAATCATTATTACCTTCGTAGAATTTGGTGTTATAATGGATTTTGTCATCATCTAGAACTATTTCTAGGATTTACAGGGTACTGGTCTATGTTTAAGGGAATAAGAAAGAACCACGTAACCATTGTAGGCCTATTGAAACCGAAGAAAAGTCATTTTATGCGTAGTCGAAACGTCTAAAATGCGCTTTGATATTCAAATGGTAAAGGAAGCAAAGTGCACATCGGTCTAAATTTGTAATCGATAATAGAAGTGATACTTGAGTACGATTTCTTAAATATATCCGTAATGTCCAAATAGATAATATCGAAAAAAATCTCGTATATATGTATCGATTATAGCGTATCGATGTATCGATACAATTCAGAAGGTCAATCTTACCGAATCAACCCCAGCATTCAACCTTGAAGTTTAAACAATTTTTGATTGGAAGATCAATTGAGTCATCCTCAAAATAATTTGAATATTACATATACATATTCATTTAATCCTTAATTAATTTGATAGAATATCGATTCTAACCTAGGCCTATTGCAGCGCAGATAATATTAAAGTAGAGAGCATTATCATTTTATTAAATTGGAAAAATATGATATCTTCTTTTCCATAATATCGATAAATATCGAAATAGTCAACCTAATCGATTCAGGTGTTACGATTTTGCGATATTTATCGATTTTCCAAAATATCTATTCATTCAGAAGGATGTAATTTCATTCAGTGTCGGAAACGTTACAAAATTCAAATTGTAAATGTATTAAAAACGATTAAAAAATCGAAATATCGATCATTTGATCAAGAATCGATACTTATAGTAAATTATTAAAAACCATTTTGCTAAAAAAACATTTTATTTTAAATACTAGGTTGTATTATTCGAAGATGTATATTCATAGGCACACAGACAATATTAAATTTATTTTAAATCGATAGAAATACATACATTATTTTAGCCTACATCCTTTTTTGTTAGACAGTATCGATTGTCATGGTATCGACTTTAATTTACGCTCACAGCAGCTATTATTATATCAAGGAAAGACGTTTAACATTTGATTTTATCGGGCGAAAAAATATTTTTTGATGCCGACAATATCGAAAAATATCGAAAAATCGTTTATTACGATTTAAATTAAATCGATATACTTCCATTTAATAAGCAGATATATCAATATCGACAGTATCGACTTAAGTGTTTTGACTTAGAGCTGCGAAAATAATCGAGGATCGAATTTTAATATTCGTTTAGAATTCGTTATAGAATTCATGTATTTTTTATTGACACTATCAGTTTATATCGAAAAATTCGATTATATCGATTTATTTTGTTTAGTAGTCAATTTCATCGATATAATCAATTCGAAGTCAATGTCATCGTAGTTTTACGATTAATTATCGCCAAAGAAAACGATTTTTGTAAAAAAGTGAACTTGTGAACGCGAATGTCGTTGCGGCGTAATATTTCATTTTATCTGATTAATTAATATTTTTTAAACCGATACTATAGGTTAATAATGGAAAAATGGATTAAATCGATATAAATAATATTGATTTCGAAGTTGTGCGAACAATTATCGCCCTGGGAAACGATTTTTGTAGAAGAATTGAACTCAAAGGACGCGAATGACGTTGCGCCGTATCGCCCCTCATTTGTTAGTTGGATAATTATTTGATATGAGAAGCGCGTATAATGCGCCCATTTCGTTAATCGATCGTCATTCTTTCCCCCCCTCATCTCTAGCCTCCCACTCCAGGGCGTATATAAAAAAAAAGATATAACCCTAGCCTCCTCCTTCTCCAGCTGCAGGAATTGGAATAGGCACCAATCTTTTTCCTCCAGCTGGAATAAACACAGCTCATAAAACATTCAATGGAATACGAGAGAGTATTAAATAAAAAAGTAAAAAAATTCGCGTGTTTGCATTTTTATTTTTTAAAGGGAACGAATTTCGCCCGTCTTCTGTTTCTGTTCATCCCGCGGAAAGAAAGATATAGAGGGAGAGAGGGGAAAAATTTTGAGGAACGAAAAGTGAAAAAAAATAAGAATAAAAGAAGGGAGAAATTCCACCCCCCACCCACACATACACATACGCTTCCTTCATTTCGTTCCTCACTTGTTTTTTTTATCTTTCTCCCCCCCTTCTTCCTTTTCCATTTTTATTTCGTCTTTCAATTTTTTTTTCGAGGGAGAGTTGGGATTGGTTTAGGGAAGAAAATAAAAGAAGAACGAAATTCGTTCTCTCTCTCTCTCTCTCCTTCCCCTCACGTGTGTTTGGAAAGAGAAACAAGAGAAGAACGAAATTCGTCCTCCCCTCCTCCACCCAAAAAACCCTTATACCTTACTTTTTCAGAAGTTGAATAAAAAAAATTTGAAGAACGAATTTCGCTCGAACTGAAACGAGGAAGAGTAGTGTGGGGGAGAGAGTTGGGAAATAAAAAAGAATAACGAATTTCGTCCCTCCTCCCTCTCCCGCCATTGCCCTACCTGCACAAATCCCCCCCCAAAAAACAGTTATTCGAGAGGTAACCAGGAAAAAATGATGGATGGAAAAAAAATAATAATAATAAAGGGTTCTTTTCCCAGGGTTGTATTTTTTCCACTAAATGGGATGGTGATTCCCATGGTGATTTTTTTTATCCTGCGCAGCTGAACCAAGGGAACGCCCTCTGAACGGCCGCCATAAGCCAAGAAACAGACAAACACCCGCGCATGCGCAATGCAAGGATGCGCGCGCAATGTTGAATTACGCCGAGAATATTTTAGTTATTCAATTTTTCTCAAATTCCACATCTCATAGCATACGTATTAATATTCATTCGATATGAAAGAGGGTAAAAACTAAAATATTCTCTTTTAAAAAATACTCCATTACCAACGAAAAAATTAAAGCTTTTCAAAAATGCATCCTCCGATATATATTGTCTCAATACGCACAAAGTATCGATACGTGTACCAATATATCAATACATCGATGCTTCCATTCATTCGATATATCCGATATGTACGTCCCTCATTAAACGAACGAGTAAAAACTAATCTATTCACTCTTAAAATACTCGATTACCGACGTGAAACTGAAATCTTTTCACAATTGCAACCTACGGGATAAAGTTGACCAAATATCGATAAATGTGCAAATTTATCGATATATCGATGACCTATTTGTTCGATATAATTTATATGTACGTCCTTCGAATCGAATCAAATCGAATTAAGACTAATTTGGTATTTTTCACTCTATTATAATCATAATTAAGAACTAAAATCTGCCATAATGCGATCCTGCTAAATAGATTTTAACTAGGTGTACAACGTATCGATACATGTACAAATATATAGATATATCGATACATCGATGTTTAATTTTGTTTGATATTATTGATTTGTACGTCCTTCAATACAAGAAATATTTTGAAAAGTAATTTACTCATTTTCATTCCATTATATTAACGATTAAAAACTTATATTTTCGATAAATAAGAACGTGCTAGATATATTTTTTCTACGTGGACAAAGTATCGAAAAGTTAACAAATATATCGATTCTTCGATTTGTTTGATTAATCGATTTTTTTATACTTTAATAAAAGATTGCTTAGAAAATAATTTAGTTAATTATTTCCGTTTCCAAAGAAAAGCTTAAATTTTTCATAAAATGGATTTTGCTAAATAGATCTTCTCTGATATGACAAAATATCGATATATGCATAAACATATCGATATATCGATAATTCGATATTTTGAGATATATTCGATGTGTACGTCCTGAAATACAAGACGAGTGAAAAGTAATTCAATTTTGTTTATAATATTCCATTATATATGATTGGATAAAGTATCGATACAGGTGTGTATCGATCGATTAATCGAATGATATGTTATGTTTTTATTTATATTTTATTTATATTTACGTCCGATTTAACATATCTTTAAGGCGTGGGAGTCGTTTTTGTTTTTGTCGCAATTTCTATCGATTTTGTACTCGATTTATCGAGTACAAAAATTATGTTACAAATTTGTATTTGAAAATATAGTCCAGACGTGATTTTTGAATGAATTAACACCGTTTGATTGAATCAATAACATTTAAGAAACCTAAATATCGATTATTTTAAATCGTATCTATCGATATTAGCTTATGTCAGTCATATATTTAAGAATAAGTATTCTGTTTACGGATTAAAATGTAATTTCTTACGACATTAATTTATAATTTTGATTTTCGTAAAATTTACGTCACAGAAAATAAACAGAATACTCACGGGAATATATAACAAAACAGGAACGAAATATTTTTCCTCTCCCACTTGACGAACAAATTCAAGATGGCGAACAAGCGTGGTTTTGCGCAATTTTAGTTAAGTGTAAATTAATATGAAATAAAAAAATTCAAACAAATGATTAAATGGAGTCGATTCGACAAACGTTTCAATTAAGGGGAAAATAGTTTTCAATATTATCAATTAAAAGGTAAGATAACGGTTGTATTTAGTTTAAAAATTGAAAAACTAATAACTTTTATTTAATAATGGGTAACCATGGGCAACGGAATAACCAGCAACAATTCATATTATTTTAAAGCTACAAAAACCTCCTTTTTATAGACTTAAATGTGTGGGTTGTCCAGGTGACGCATTCACAAATAAACCTATTTTCGATAGTGCGAAACGTCTTCTTTCCCTTGACGTCTTTGATCTAGTACGCAGTTTTTTATTTCCCATTTATTGAAAACGGTGTTATTATCAAATAAGTAAAGAAAACCATACTGCATTCCTATTGCTTCGATTCGAAAAAACATAAGAGATTTGGAGAAACAAGAACGAAACGATAATGAGAGGGGGACAAAGGAGAAAGTAAAAGACGATCCAAAAATGAAATAAAAAATCTCCGTGGAAAGAAAACAAAAGCGATGCGAAAAAGACGAAAAACACAACTGCTTCGGTTAAAAAAGACAAAAAACGAAACTGAACGAATTATCGAAACTGCAAAGGCTACGTTACGCGAAATAAAAAAAGAACGAAAGAAAAACATGAAACATACGAAAACAATTCACGAAATAAAATAATAGCGTGACATTCCATAGAATTATTTAGATATATAATACATATATTCCATAGAAACTATACAATTGATAAAGATTTCAACTGAAATTAAAAACAATAAGCTATCGAGAAAAAAAGTGCCAGAATGGAAGATACTACTAAAGAAAGGGGTATAATTTATGTCTGCGAGTGTGTATACATACATATGTATGTATGTATGTATATATATATATATATATATATATATATATATATATATATATATATATATATATATATATAACCATAAACACAGTAATCAACCCGAAGGTCGGTTTAGTAGGTGATGGTAGAGATCACCCAGTACTAAGCCCTATACGGCATGTGAAAATTCACACATCAGGGTAGGGGGGCCAGTTCCTTAATACACTGTGCCGGTTATGGTTTCCCAGGAAGACCTGGTACCCGAAAAATCACATTAGCTTCGTTGGAGCTGCAGTTGCCCAGAGTGCCTCGCCTGGGAATCGAACCCGGGACCCTCCGGTCAGCAGTCCAACGCTCTACCCCCTGGAGTACCGCGACCCACTATATATATATATATATATATATACTATATATATATATATATATATATATATATATATATATATATATATATATATATATATATATATATATATATGAATATATATAGAAATACATAACTTTCTAGGACACGCATTTTCGGTGCTCCAAACCACTTTTCTCAATGAAGAGGAGAAAACTCATCTTTTTTATGTGTTTATTTTTTATGCTTTCGTCTGAGTCCACTAGTGCTAACTTCATATACATTATCATTCACGTCCGTGGGTCTTCCACAAAAGTGTTGTGTATATATATACACACATATATACATCTATATATATAGTGTATATATATATATATATATATGTATTTATATTACCTCTATATTTTGTTCGTGTTATGTATGTATGTGTATATATATATATATATATATATATATATATATATATATATATATATATATATATATATATATATATATATATATATATAAGAGATGACGTTTTTCAGGGAGAGAGATGGATTGATGGATATAATAATATCGTCGCAGTTGTAAGTGGCATAAGACGTTGTTCTGCTGAGGACGCGTTGACGTGGAAGACGCGGGCCGCCGTGGTCGCTTAGAAAACCCGTTAGGTAACCCTACACCTCGTTTCAAAAAAGGAACGCGAGGGGAAATGAAAAAAAAGGAAAAGAAAGAGACGATAAGGAATCATCAACGCTTTCACGACGTCTTGTAAGATTCCAAGATGGCTTCAAAGACAAAGTAAGACAATTAAGACTGTCTTCATCTCTCCCTGTTCCTCACACACACACTGCAATCCCAATTACTTCCAATCCTGGACACGCTTCCGAAAAGAACAGGACGAAATTGGGAACGTAACACGAAAGAATCCAAATTAAACAATTAATGAACATAAACTTACTTTAAAAATATACGCGGCGTGCAGAAACGCGACGTCAACAGATTGGTTTCCATGGATACGGTTACATCGACAACACTGTGCGCGTTCATAAACCGTTTTAAATCCAACAATTGTTAAAATCACCGCCAATAATGGACGGAAAGGATTTTAAAAGCACTTTTATTCAACTGTCATGTCTTGACTCCGTTAAATTGTCCGTCCAATCAGAATGCAAAGATGCAAGAATGCAAGGGGACCTTTTAAATGCGTCATAGTTAGTTTGATTTGCGTTAGATTTGATTGGAAAAAAATAACATTAGGTTGCCATGGTAACCAACCTTTCCCCTTCCTACAACAATATCCCTTTCGTTAAATTGTTCGCACAAGAATGACGCAACCTCATTGTTGACAATCATTGTTAAGAGAATAAATCTTTCATTTCTTGTTTCTCCGCGAGATTATTAATTACTAATTAATGAAACATACCGCCGAAATTTTGCGAAATTACTGTATTCCACAAGCCAACGACATTCATTTATATGAATTATTATTCAAATATAAATTAAAACTAGAATTTTGAGTGAAAAATCGTATTTAAGACATTTTATAAATGAAATTATAAAAAGGAACATCCATTCCATCCTGTGTTCATTCGATTTAATCGCAAAAAAGTGAAAAAATGACAAAAAAAATATGCCGGACTAATTTGCGTGGATTGATGCATACCTTTGGTTTACTAATCGCGGATGGATACACTGTTCAAAGACTTCACGTAATGAAATAAAACAGAAGAACGATGACGCGCGCACAACGAAATATTGTGACGTAAGATTCTAAGAGGAATAAAATTAGATCTCATTACATTACCACACGAAATATTAAGAATTGAAATAACCTTAAAACCACAGAAAACCGGTTATTACATAGCGTTTAACCGAGTTTACTTCCGAGCTGAAAGTAGATATCTCTGGGACGTTTCCACTGGAAACAGATCTCATTATTGTAACGTAAAACATTGTTGATAGGCGAATAGTGTATTGTTGTACTTCCCGTTGCCATTAACAGCTTCGATTTGGACAATGTGCCTTTAATTTCATTGGTACCGCACCCAAAATGTTACATCCATACCTGCAGAAGATAGAACACATTGTTAAGAGCGTCTTAATGACTTGCCAACGGTGTAACAATGCGATTGTTGTTGCGAAGTGTAATTGATTGTTTATAATTTGCACAGAAGATGCTTTTTGCAATTCTAAGCAACTTTAATCCTTAGATATCATTTTCAAATATAATATTTACGTTGTTATGGCAGCGAAATAAGTTAACAAACAATCATATCCATAGTTACCGAAGTTTTGTTCATATTTCGCGTAACAAATGAAGTTTAAATGAATGAATTTGTTCCACAGGCATTGAAAAAATTATTGGATTCAATAAAATGCCACTAATTGAATAATAAGACCCTTATATTCGGAGATTTTACAAATGAATTCTCCGAAATACATCCTAATACCGTTTTTCTACCTTAGTTTTTCGTATATAACTTCTTTATTTCAGTAGCTAATAAAATATCGGTTACTACTAAAGTAGACAATTAAATTTCCTATCTAACAGTACACATTTCATATCTCTATCTGGAATAGTTGATAAGATAATGACAGTTAAGTGCAATGTTGACTTAATCGAGTTTGACAGTATCTCCTCCGAACGGAATTCAGTTTTTCCTAGATATCTTTTTCTATTTTCAGCGATACGACAAAATATATATCTAAATAAGTTTCAGATATTTACATTTCCTATCGAATAATACAATTTAATTGGCTGTATCTTAAATATCCGATGAGAAAATGACATTTCTGTGAAATTCGTGTTGCCAAAAATTACCACAAATTCAATATTTCCATCGTAACTTTTTCAATTTTACAGATACGAAAGAGTATCTAAGAACAAAGTTTATAGCATATGAAATTTTCACTCGAATGGTACTATATAGTATACGTCATCATCGGCAAAACGGTTTCTGAATAAATGATAATTTTCTCAAAACTATTAAGTCGCGCTCCGCCATGCCATGTTTGGATTAGTGTGTACGTATTCCTAGTCAAAGTTAAACAAATGTCAATCTCGATTGAGAGGTCGATATTTGCATTAGTGTCAATAATCGATTTTTTCATACACGAAAGCGATATGATATTATTTTTGAAATAATTATATTTTTAGATCATATCGATCAATTCGACTAATATCGATATTTCTAATTGATCGAAACATCGATATTTTCTGAGCAAAATAGCACTTTCGTCATAATTTCATTTGGATATATGGAGACACATTGATCGTATCGATATGCCGACGAACTAGTTTTTAATGAAAATATCGATATATATATATAATATCTATAGTTAATATACTTAGTTCTCTCTGTAGTCTATGAAACATTGAAAATGTTTTTTAAATTTTTACAAAAAATATCCCTACTTAGAATATTATTATGTCCATCAAACTACTAAAGACATACATACAAAGTTGGTATCTACACGAGAATCGATTTATAACTTACCCATAAATATCGATTCGATTTGAGTATCGAAATATTTTAAATGTTTAGAATAAATATTTCATTTCAGAAAATTAATACGTCCACCCAAATACTGAATAAACTTTGGCCATTGCTGTAAGTTTGTATCGATACGCGAATCGATTTACAAATTACGATACGAATATTTCGATTCGAAATAACATCAAAATTTTTGAACAGTCGATAAACAAAACATTCACTGCACACTTTCGGAGTTATCATTTCAATAAACTCCGAATCCAAATTGATCGGTAATTTTATATCGATCAATTTAGATTTATCGATAGAAATCGATATATTTATATATCGATAATTATTGGAATCACACTCGTGTCGATTATTTCCCAAAGAAGATAATACGTTTCGACCTTCCTAATATTGCGACATTTAACTTCCTCTTTCCGTAAGCCATTCAAGAAAAATAACTTAAAAGAAAAATCTCCGGGGAACAAAGGTGCTAAGTAGGATTGGGATGATGGTGGATGGGGAGAGGGGAGGGGTAGCTATGTTTAGCGCCCGGGTGCGAAAAATATCTCCCGGTCGCTTCCTCATCCAACGCTACCCACGCCTCAATTTGCGGTCGCTAAGCAACGAGTCATAGGCAAACACGCTGCCGAGCGACGGCGCTATTTGCCGCGGTGTCGCAACTGATACGACCCTGGGCGAAATATGAAAACGGCAAGTATCCTAGGAATCGCAATTGAGGCTAATTGAGTACATATGCGTATCACGGCGCCAACAATCTAACAACGACGTAGAAACAAGTGGAACACGCATTGTTATAGTGTTAAACTTAAGAAAGTGACGATTTATATTGACTTTTGTATCTATTTATATCGATTAATTTAGAAAAAAATCGATTTATATTGATTTTTCCTATATCAATGCAAACATTTAAATTTTTTATTCAGAAAAATGTATTTTTTAAATATCGGTGCGTAAGAAATGGTTTTTTGAATGTTAATCGAAGTGTACGGCATGTTTTCATCCCATAAAAATATAATTAATTAAGCGAAAATTTAATTTAAATCGCAAATAATAAAAATATGATTTCGTATAATAGCAGCAGACGTATTTATAATCGATACAAAAATTTCGAATCGATACGCAAACAGAATGTTTCCAACTGCGAAGGAAAAAATACATTTTTGGAAAGAATTATATATAGATATTAAAAATAAATCGATGAATCGAAATCACCACAAATAGCATACGAGAATATAAATTTGTCAATATCGATATATAAATCGATGCTGGAAAACAATCGATTATCGCACATCGATACGCCAGGTTAAAATATTCAACAAGTGCTCTCCAAGAACAATTGAACGACTCATAAGAACTAAAACAATTACGTGGTAAAACAGGCACACCTCATTTTGAACTGTTTCGTAAATGAATCGTTCCAATGATCGACTCAATGTTCAGAATGTCCTGAATTTTTTTTCAAAGCATTCATTCTTTGATTCGTTCTCGCTTACGTTGATTCTTTTAATTCAACCTCTGTGACATACATTCATTCGAACAGTTCTTTCGAACCGTTCATTTACTTGATTTAATCAGCAGAAAGAATCGTTCAATCGTACTTCTTAATTAATGAATAAGTAACCTTTCCGAGTTTCCGGGAATTGATGACGTAAGCCTCTAAGAATATCTGCTCCTAAAGACGCCATAATTAGTGTATGAAACGTCACATACATTTAAAAATAGAGGAAATTAATTGAGATTCTTTTCCAATAGGATTACGTCACAACCGGTTTACCTATATCTAGCCGGGAAGTGGATGAAAAGTCCATAAAAGGTTAGAACTATTTTGAAACGCGGAATGTAGACGATTTGCCCGTATAAGGTACTTGTATATATCCTTGCGCTGAGATTATTCAAACACGTAAATTACGCAACAAAAAACCTTAATTGAAAGCTTTATAAATATTTAGGCATTAAAACAAAATAATAATATTATTAATTCTTTAAATAAATCCTAATTTAAGTAAATTTCGAACGAATTAAATAGAAAAATAGATTGGACTATCTTTCGCGGATTTGTACACATTAACAATTAACAAACGCGGAATGATACATTGATATATTGTTGATTTGAGCTATTCAACATGGCTGCAATGCGTAATATTACGTATAATGCCATTAAAAGTAAGCATCGCATATTATAGTAATTATTTCGATATCAGGATAATATTTGACTTTAAGTGACATATAAAGAATAAAAAATTCTATCTATCTCAACAATATGGCGCGAATTCTTATAAACGAATCTTAAAAACATCGATTACCAAGAATTATAGTGAATTAAGAAGAAAAAACTAATTTATTCGAAAGACAAGGCGGTAGTTAATTGGATAATGTTTGAGAGACGACATTTCCAATAGTTAGCTGTTCGTGTGATATTAAAATATTCGTAGACTATTTTAAAATATGACGCAGGTAAACTGGAATAGACATAAATATGAATACAAACACGAACTGTTTATAAGGCAACAACTTCCTCTAGTTTAAGGTATCCGTGGTGAATTTCAATTTGTTTATTTCGGTTGAAAACTATAAACAAATCGTTATCAACCGGGAAAAATGTCTAACAAACTTAAAATAAGTAATATAAATATATTTTTAAAATTTCAAACTGTTATATAAGTAAACAGCTTCCTTTTAATTTGCGGTATCCATGGTAAATTTTAGTCCTTTTTCGGTTGAAAACCATAAACAACACCTTAGCAACCTTTCAAATTCCAAACCGTTTATAAGTAAACACAACGAACAAGTTCCTATTGTTCACGGTATCCATGGTGAATTTTAGTTTGTTTTCGGTTGGAAAAGATGAACAAATCGTTAGCAACGGGGGAAATGTCTAACAAACTTAAACTAAGTAATTAAAATAGACAAAAAAAATGGTTACCAAATGACTCCGAAACGCAAAACGACTTTAAAAGAAAGGAAACACTTTCTCAACATTAAAAGAACGTTCAATAAAAATCGATTGTCAACGTTTCCATGGCGACAGGATCGATATTTTTACAAATCAATTCGAGAAACGTAAGTCGATATATTTATCGACATAAAAAAAATCGTAAATATAAAAATAATTAGTAAGTTTTTTTATCGATTTTATATTTTTTTTTAAAAGAACGACAAGTTTTTTATTACTGTATGAGTACAATAAAAAGTTAAATGATGTAATTTCTCCGTAATTTGCGCCATATTCCAACATTTTGATTCCAAAGAAAAATATAGTACAGAAAGTAATTATGTATGTGTGTGTGTGTGTGTGTGTGTGTGTGAGCTCGCGACTGGTGGCGCCGTCACGGTGTGCGGTGGCCGTGCGCGGTACTAGAGAGTTAAGTAGGAGAAGAAAAAAAAAGAAGGCGGAATAGCGTTGGAATGGCTGTGTTGGAAATAGGGTCATTTCGGATTGTGCAATCACCTGATTGGTCGTCTCTCTCTCTTTCCTTCTGCCTCATTCTTGCCTCTGGGAGGGTTTAGGAAAAGAATCTCTTTGGAGTCAGGTGTGTGTAGCGGTGAGATTTAGAAAGTAGGCTATGTGGGGCTATGGTGGAGGTAGGGGGGGGGGACTGTATAAAGGCGGAAGTGAAAAGACGTTTGTCTTGGTAAGGAGAGTGTGAGGGGTGGGGGGGGTGGGGAGGCTTAGTTAAGAAAGAGGAGAGAAGGCCTCTACAGCTCAAGAAATCTGAGAAACGCAACCGTTTTCACCATTTTGCAAAACCATTTGGAGTCAATTCGACGCAAGAAAGTCGTAATTTCCGGTGAAAGAGGTAAAATGCTACATTTAACATCAAAACCATCATTAAAAATCAACTCTAAACTTATTTATTAACACAAAAAAATCGAATTGTATCGATAGTAGTCTACATATCGATATTATTCTACATAAAGTTATGTTACCATGGTACTTGTGTACGTAATAAATCGATTAAGACTCTCATGCATATCGAAAAACAATCGAGAGGGACTTTTCTTTAACTTTGACTAGGAACACACTCATCCCAACAAGGCGGAGCGTGACTTAATAATTTTGAGAAAATTATCTTTTTTTTCAGACACCGTTTGACCGATTCTGACGTACATACTACCATTCGAAAGGATATTTCATATGCTATAAAGCTTGTTCTTAAATACTCTTTCGTATCTTTAAAATTTAAGAAGTTACGATGTAAATATTAAATTTGTAGTTATTTATGGCAGCATTAATTTCACAGAAATGTCATTTTCTCATTGGCTATTTCATATAGAGCTATAATGATTATATTATTCGGTAGGAAATTTAAATATCTAAAACTTATATTGTGGCATATTTTGTCGTATCGCTGAAAATAAAAAAGATATCAAAGAAAAAATGAATTCCGTTCCCAGGGGATAGTCAACTCGAATAAATCAACATTGCACCTGTCTTTTTCTTGTCAACTATTCCAGATACAGATATTGCAGGTGCACTGTTAGATAGGAAATTTAATTGTCTACAAGTCTTTTAATTGTAAACATTTCATTAGCTATTGAAATAAAGAAGTAAATTACGAAAACCCAAGGTAGAAAAACGGCAGTAGGAAGTATTTCGGAGAATTCATTTGTAATATCTCCAAGAATAAGGGTCTTATCATACAATGGGCGGCATCTTATTGAAGCCAATAATTTATTTAATGATTATTGAACAATGTAATTAATTTAAACTTCATTTTTTACGCGAAAAACTGAACAATTACAATGCTAACGAAACAAAAAATTTCATTTTGCTTCACCATTCGTATTAATATCAATTGAATAATGAGGTCTCAGGTTCGATTCCATTCTATGCCAACTTTTTTTCAACTTTTTTAAGCCTTGCCTTTTGATTATGTAGCAGCTACACTTAAAAAATATGGATTTTATCTGCCAATTAAAGGTTTTTAAATGTTTATTATTATAATAGGCATACATTCTACATACTAATATGTATAATTTTTAGCCACGGCAGGCCTGGACAATCCACAGCAGTATTTACGTTAATATCAACTAAATCCTAAGGTCGCAGGTTCGATTCCAGTCCATGACAATTTTTTTACAACTATTTTCAGCCTCGTTTTATGTTTACTTATCTGATAAACTTTTAAAATCGAAATTTTAAAGAGTATTTCAAATTAAAATCAGTTTTTAAATAAAATTTGGCATAATTACTGGAATAGAATGTATAAATGCAAGGCACAGAAAGCCTGAACATTATAAGAGTCTAAACATCAAATGTAAACTAAGGCCTCAGGTTCGATTCCAGATCGTAGCAATTTTTACGACTATTTTAAGACTTGTTTTTTGTTTATTTAATAGCTATACTTAAAAAATATCAAATTTAGGCAGTAATTTAATGTTTATATCTTGTTTTTAGTAGAAAGTAGCATAAGAACTGTTGTAGCATGTATACATATTAGCCACGGAAACCCTAGACAATACAAATACCATTTTAACGTTAATATATTTTCAATCCTAAGGTCTCAGGTTCGATTCCCGCCCATGGCAATTTTTTTTAAATATCTTATAAGCCTTATCTGCACATTATTTCATTATTAAACTTCAGTATTGATGATTTTAGCACAATTTCAGTATTAACATTTATCTAAGACAACGTTACGGCTAAGTTATAAAAGGCAGTCATTAAGTGTCTAATCTACTTACACAACCTATTATAATTGTTTAGAGTACTATCACTTAACCATTAAGTCCCTGGTTCGAGTCCAGGGGCAGGCAATTTTTTTTAAATATTTTAACAATTATATACGGCTTATTTTCTTGTTAAATCATATTAATATTCATTTTTGCGTTTTTTAATTCATTTTTTACTATTTTTTATATTATTTTTCATTATTTTATATCATTTTTATGCAGTTATTGATTAGATTTCAACCCTATTTATACTATTTTCTCGTTTCTTAGTATTTTAAAAATATATTTCAGGTTTTTATTTCATTTCAACACGTTTTTATGCTGTTTTGTCGTGTTTTTTTAGGATTATTGTAATGTATATTTCAGTTTTTTATCTTATTTCAATGCCTTTTTATACTATTTTGTAGTTTTTTTCTTAGTATACGTTGTGTTTATAATGAAAATATGGTTTTCTAACCTATAACATCAAAATTAAGACGAATGAGTTAATAATATAACGATTAAATTAAAATTAGCCATTGTATAAACCACGTTTCAGCCATACCCACGTATACCGCAAAATTAGAAATGAAATCCCAAAATTAATGTGTTTTATTATTTTTTTATTGAAAATATCATTTATATTGTTAAAATTTTTAGATCATTTTAAAGCTTAAACTTTCTTCTCTTCAACTATAAAAACTGTTCTTCGATAAGTTCATAATTGTAGAAAAAGGAGAAGGATTTATACGACAATGTCATACTACGTACCGTCAATCTAAAAATAAATTTCCTTCTTACGACCCGAATTTGGTTGTGGTATGGACCAATACCAAACCAATACAATCCATTACTTGGCACTGACCATTGGCTACAAATTAGCCTCTTGCTAGAAAGAACATTTGCTTAAAAATCGATTTACCGAGTTTCATAATTATCGTAAGAACATGGCGATTTACCTGGTATGACATAGGCTCACAAAAACTGTTATTACACCTACACCATTATAAATATCCAAATGATTATTGCATGCAAGTATAGCCAAAGGAGTAAGCTTTAAAATGATGTATAAATTTATTTGAAATAAGGCTTCGTTTTATTTATAAAAAATCGTAAACTTTTAGTAATGGTTTTTAACCGTCACACAAAGCAAAATCAGCCTTTCTGATCAAGTCGCTAGCAAATTGAATTTCCAAAGAATGAATCATGTAATCTGCGCACTTAATATGGTCACTGCTAGCGTCTAATTGACAGGATCACTGTGCCATTGTCAATATTATGTCAATCCAAACATTGGCTTTGCAAAATTGTCAAAATCCTTCATAATTGATGAAAAAATCGTTGGTTTTGAAGGAATTTAAACAACTCTAAAGACGAATTGCAACGATATATAGACAAACTTATAGTTTGGTTTTGAGACTAAAGAGGTTTATAAGACTATTTCTAGAGGATAGGACAACAGCACCGAACTTCGTAGTCCCCTAGTTGCCAGGTAACTGTAGCCTAACGTCCAGCATATGTTTAAAAAAAATCCATCCTCGTAAAACATTTCCATTCAAAAGACAGAATATTTCGTCCAGCTACATAGCAACTGATGTAAAACTTATAAGAGTACATTACTACAAGCTTATAGATGGGAAATATTTAAATATTACAATGCATAATCCATGTAATCTACATTAAATAAAGTATATACCGTCAGGACTGTTTAAAAAAATTGGTTCAGAGCTTGATGACTATATTATCGCCATGGGCACTGGTTTATATTATTGGCTCCGATAGCCTGATTCATGCAAACCTTCTATTGTTGTCCATGAATGAATCAGAACAATTGAAATTTAACAATTAAACCAAGTTTATACACATTTCCTACATATTTAAACAAATGTTCTTCTATATATATCTATATATATATATATATATATATATATATATATATATATATATATATATACACGTCCGTGAGACTTCCACAAAAGTGTTATGCATATATATATATATATATATATATATATATATATATATATATATATATTGTATATAAAACATGGATATATATATGTATTATATGTATATATGTATATATATGTATATATATACATACATACATATATACACATAAACATATATATATATATATATATATATATATATATATATATATATATATATATATATATATATATACATACATATATACACATAAACATATATGTATACATACATATATACACATAAACATATATATATATATATATATATATATATATATATACACATTCAAACACGAAATCCCGCCAAACGGCGAATAAATACTCATATATACAGAAACAGATATAAGGAAAAGGGATAGGAACACATATAAAGGACGAACACAATATATATATATATATATATATATATATATATATATATATATAAACAAGAATACTTGTTAATTGTGATGTAAAATGATTCTTGCAGTCTTATTAGAGTTGTAGAAAGGTTTTTTACATTATGATATAAAAGTATTGGGGCATACGTGAGTCATGTAGATTTTCACGGAAAAAAACTATCAATGATATTACAAGTGGTATCATATTAATTAATCCCTTCAAGTGATCCATCTGCCATACACCCTCGTGGAAGATATACCTATGAGAATGGGTGGCCTAGTTAAAAAAATTAGGGTTACATAGGGTTAGATAAATATTAAAAGCACTTACTTATTAAAAAAACTTACAAGGGAAACTTTTTACATTGCTAATATTTTAAATAGATTCATTTCAATAACTAATAGAGTTTAATTTCTGCATGTTGTAACTACAAGCCATGTTGTAATGCTGTAGGTATATTCTGACATATATTTGTAAAACATGACGTAGGTTTAATGTCTACAATTGGCATCGATTGTTATAATCGATTTTATGACAGGTTTATAATTCTCGAAACTAGAGATTATAACAGTTATCGATATTTTTACTATTTCGAGATATCGCAATGACTGCATTTCTTGATACAAGTGACTTTAAATATATTTATTTTTTTTAGACACATATCGATAGTCAATTCATTCGATATACAATTAATTTATCGAAACAACAGTATTATTATCGATATATATTTTGTATATGTCGATATAATTGTATGGGAACGATATATATCTACATGTGTACGTAAATACATACGTAGATATATATCGTAAGTCACATAATTCGATATATATTTAATTTAAAGAAACTACCAATACATTATCGATATGTATGCATGTATGTAAGATATCGATATATATCTACATATGCTGCAAATACATATACATATATATCGATAGTTACATTATTCGATAGATATTCAAGTTATCAAAACGACGATAATGTTATCGAAAGAGAAACGTGTCATCAGGTCGATATGCCATTAATTAAATACGATATATCTTCAACAGGGAGATATATATGAATTCCCGTCGATCGATGACGTCGAAATAGGATTACCGAATAAATAATTTCTCAACCCGTTTTCTTTAAGGAAGGCCTCCTTCTTTCCTTACATGCTCTCAGGCGTGGTAACAGACACGCGGAGATACAAATACAGAGACAGAGAGAGAGATTGAAGTTCTTTTTTTCAAAGATGGATGGAGAGATTTGGAGCGTGTCGCTGGAGGAAGAAGGAAGGAAGGATGGCGTTTGCGTAACCATGGCAGCGGAGCGCGTCGCGACAAGTGACGATCGCCAGCCGTCGTACCCCCCCCGCGACGTGCTCACACGATGACGCCATCGACACGGACGACAGAAGAAGGGCGATTTCCATGTATCCGCGCAAGAGAAGGGAAGGGGGGTGAGATAATGTCCGCTTAAATATATATATATATATATATATATATGTGTGTGTGTGTGTGTGTATGTATATATACATATATACATATAATATATATATGTATATATATAAGCGGATAAAAGCGATAAATTTAAATGTTTTAGACATTTTAATTTTCTTTCCAATGATATTTTTTACTGTAGTATTAATATTTTACGAGAAAACGATATTTTTCGGCAATGGAACAGTAAGAAATAGGCAGTAAAAAATAAAATGGCAGTGTTTTATTCGTATTTTATTACAGGTATATATTATAAATGAAACATGTAATACTAGAGTTAATTTTAATATTTACAAACACGCACTGCTCCATTTCTTAACCTGGGCACTTTCTACGTTAATGGCCATCTCACACCATGCCATACGCCATTACGATAACACCTATTCTCTTAAATAACTCGCCAAACGACGGGAATACAAATACACAGTAAAAACATTAATATGGTCGAATTTACTAAGACTCCATTCGACTAGTTCAAACAATATGGCCCGACGATGACGACGTCTCCATGGCAACGGATTATTATAAAACAGTAACTACAATATCGCAAATATAATTTTTTAAACACATTATATGCTAAATTTCAACGAATATTTTGTAAATCCGAGTACGGGAACGTATTTTTAAACCATTAACGGGATTATTTACAAATTTTAAGGAGTATAACCCTATTTTTCTAAGATTAACGAGTAAAATAAAAGTTTTATGCATTGGAAAAAAGAGTTTCACGTGTTGAGCGACATTTTTGGGTGAAATTATCGAATAAGGACTTAAATGTCGTCACAGTGAGTTCTTTCTCACCTTTTAAAATGTTTCCTTGAGTATAAATCCGGTCAGAAACCGTTTCTTTAGCCCATGATAGCTCTAAAGTCCATTCCGTTAAGTTTCAGTTAAAAAACGACAATAAAATAAAGTCTTTTCGTTACGGAAACAATCTTCCCATAAAAATCTTGAACACGTCGTCCTGTTTTCGTGATTAAAACACTTCTACCCATAAAATTGAGTCTCTCATTTGGTTACAAACAACCTTGACAACAATTATTGATGGGAATCAAACAATATTCACCTTAGTTTCTCCTGTTGTCATGGTGACCAGTCATAATTTTAATCGTAATTACATTTTTATTTTTATAATGAAATAAAATCGACTATATCGTGAAGCTTTGCTTTTTTCCCGTCAATAAAAACGTTTACCAATGAATAATAACACTTTCTGCGTATCCAGGGAAACGTTTGCTGGAAATTATCAACAATTGCTGTTTATCCCGCTGCCATGGTGACCTATTGTAATGGTAATTACTACGTCATCTCCGGAAAGCTGTACTTTTTCCTGTCAAAAATTGCTTGCGAATGCAACAATCATGATGAATTTGAATAAAGGGAACGTTTATAGATTTTGCAAATTGTCGCTCGGGACGTTGGCAACCCTGCTGTTGCCACGGGCGACGGAATTCGTTTAAACACGCACGGCGGTCCTCTTCTGTTTAAATTAAAACAAAAAGTACTCGTAATCTTTCAAACAGCTCTTCCGCCTCAACTTCCGCCTAGATGTCCCGTCGCCAAAGGTTCAAGAAATGATAAATTATTCCAGTTTGCGAAAGAGATTCCGCTGCTCTTTTTCTCCAGTCCATTGTCCAGGACACAGTGCCCCAAATGACTCCAGGGAAAGGCTTCCTTCCTGGAAAATGCAGACGAAAAAAATTCTCCCCTTTCAATTGGACCGATTTTTTCTTAAAAAAAGGAAAAAGACAGTTGGTTCTTTAACTCCGGTTCCCACGGAGACGATTACGCCACGAGGGATTACAGGGAGCGTGCGCACGTTATTTCTGCGCTTCAGCTGTTTCTTTCGTTTGTAAACAACGGAACAAAAGAAGGGCGACGCTGCGTTTGGCATCACCACGCCTCAGTTCGACATAAAATAAAAATACGATGTATATCGATACTATATCGATTTATCGATTGTTCTTAATAACGACATTATTTCACTTTTCGCGTACATTTCGATTTCCAATATCGACTGAATTGTCTAATTCGATTAATCGATATTTAGAATCGATTTTTAAAAGGGATAATACGTCCTAATCCTTAAAAAAATTGCAGGAATAACGGAGATAACATTTTATTTTTCGAATTAAATTAATAATCAATTTTAAAGAACAATACGACATTCTAATATTTTTTAAAAAAATAGGGCAAAAATAAAGGAGAAAAACAATTTCTAATTCGATTAATCGATATATGCAATAGATTCAAATTAACAATCGGTTTTAACAGTCAATACAAAGTCCTAATATTTAAATAAATGGGCAAAAATAACAGAGATAATATTTTCGATTAATTCAATTAATCGATATTTCGAATCGATTTTTAAAAAAAATAACACTACGTCCTAATATTTTTTTAAAAATTGGCATAAATTACGGAGATAACCTATTTTTTATTCGATTAATCGATAATTACAATCGATTTAAATTTATAAACGATTTTAAAAAAACGATATCTCGTCCCATAATTTCAAAAATTGAGCTTAAATATCGGAGATTACTTTTTAATTCGATTAATCGATGTTTACAATCCATAATAAAACACAACACAACGTTCTAACATTTATTTTTAAATGGGCATAAATATCCTGTGAAAACATTTTTCACCGTAAATTTAATTTTTCATTTCTTAAAAAATATAGAGCTTAAGTTAATATTTTAAAAGGATTTAAAAAAATTACTTTTTGTGAACAATAGGAAAATATATATACCAAACGAACCAAAACCTTCGTTTTTATTTTTAGCATCGCCTTTATAAACAATATAAAAATCGATTTCCCAATAATCGATATTTACAATCGATTAAAGAATTATTTTTTGTAAATCCTCGATCATAAAAAAAATATTATATATTTTTTGAGGGTAACGCGAAGGAAGAAACATTTTTCACCTCTAAAAAACATACAGATTTTAAAAATAACAATTTATAGGGAGTGATAATCCCAAAACACAATCTCAAGAAGTTTCATCAACAATAATGGTTTTTCCCAGGCTCAAAACCACGAAATTTTACTACCCATTGTTTAAAAGTAGACCTATCAACAGCGTCGTTACCATAGACAACCTTTGCACAACGATTGAATCTCTTAGTAGGAGTCACTTTTTAAGTCTCCATAATTCATCCAATTCTCAAAATGCTACACTGGATGATTGAAAAGACCTCAAACCTGCGCATGCGTGTTGAATGGGGAATGCTACTTCCACCTGTGAGTTGGGCGGGGAATGTTACTTCCACCTGTGATTTGGGCGGGGACTGTTACTTCCACCCGTGAGTTGGGCGGGGAACATTACTTCAACCTGTGAGTTGGGCGGGGAACGTTACTTCCAACGGTGAGATGAACGGGGAATGTTACTTCCACCTGTGAGTTGAACGGGGAATGTTACTTCCGCCTGTGTATGGGGCGGGGAATGTTACTTCCAACGGTGAGTTGAACGGGAAATGTTACTTCCACTCGTGACTTGGGCGGGGAATGTTACTTCCACATGCCAAGACCATGAGTGTTCCTGAAGGTCATTTTGCTAGTATAATCTACAAGAATGCGTCTACAATGAGTTTTCAGCCGACATTCGTAAATATAGATGTAAAATCCAGGGATCCAGGAATCCAGGGATCCAGGGATCCAGGGATTCCAGCTGGAGAGGAACCTGTCCAGGAAGGACAAAGGGACAGAAATGAAGGACACAACGCCAAACTCGAACCAAAAAGAGTGTCCAACAGGTTCTCGGACGGCAATTAAGATCGCCGTTATCGACTAAAAAGGAAACTATGGTTATCTTCGCATTATCTCTGGCAACGGGGGGGTCTAAGCCGTTCTAAACTCACCATAGAGAGCGCTTTCAATCGGTTTGATTGTTACGTTCACTATTTCGACGCGAAATTAATGAAATGACAAGTGAACAACGTAAACAACAAGGTAGCGCGGTAACCAAGGCAACGGATTGTTTGACTCCCGAATTGAAATTGTTTTTTGACGACCCGCGTCGATTCCGATCCGATGTTTTAGCGTAAAAATTTCAAAATATAATAAATAAAACTTTAAAATATGATTTATTGCGTTCATTGTCATCAAAGTAAAAGTCTTCATCTATTTATGAACACGTATACGCCTAGTTTTAACAATTAAAATGATAAACGTTTACGGCATTGTTTGCTTTATTAATTGCTAACAACAATCGTATCATGGAGTAAGATAAATAACGGTTGCCATGGAAACGATTCGAATTATTTTTCCAGAAAATCGCGTCTTGGGATGTATATTTCTTTAATTAAACCATTCATAACTGTTTCCTTACTATAAAATGGCTAAATCGATGGTTTTAGATTAGTTATTCTTGAAGTTAGCGCAAATGAAAACAACGAAATTACATCACGTACATTGATACAATTTAGTTTTTCAAATATAACATGTTTAATTTTAGAAATACGTAAAATTAATCTCTATGTAAGATTTGAAGAGCGATACATTATCTTAGCACTGATAACATTTTCGTCCTCGTACAATGAGTACTTACTGAGATATTGGTTTGAATTTGGGAGAGGGCATTGAAAAATTTACGGAAAAATTTCAATGATTGAAATTAATTTTTAAAGGTAAATATTTCTTTATTAAATCGAATTTTCAAAATACTGTATAGCTGATTTAATCTATACGAAGCATATGCAATGCAATGCAATGAAGTCGCTCTCATTAGCATAGACTTAAACATCGCTAAGCGGCAATTACTTATTAATGTGTGAGTATGTGTGTGTGTATATATATATATATATATAATAATATATATATATATATATATATATATATATATATATATATATATATATATAATATATATATATATATATATATATATATATATATATATATATATATATATATAATATATATATATATATATATATATATATATATATATATATATATATATATATATATATAATATATATATATATACATACATACATACATACACGTATATATATATATATATATATATATATATATATATATACGTATATATATATATACATACGCATAGAAACGTATATATTTACATATATATATATATATATATATATATATATATATATTTCTACTTATTTATTTATTTAAACACAGATATAGATTTTTAAACATAGAAACACAAAGAAATGTTCTGATGATAGCCTGTCGAGCCGTCGAAACGTCAAAACTACATACTATATGTTAGTGTCCGTTCATTGTGTTTCTATGCTTAAAAAACTATATATCTGTGTTTCTATATGCATGCACGTCACCGGAGAGCGTTCCATTGCGAATATATATATATATATATATATATATATATATATATATATATATATATATATATATATATATATATATATATATATATATATATATATATAAAAGGCAATCTACCGGTTAAGGTAGGTTTTTGGATGGACACAACTACCAAACATATATATATATATATATATATATATATATATATATATATATATATATAGATATACATATATATATGTACGTATGTAGTTGTGTAATGCATGATTGCTCCCCATAAGTCGTCCCGAGAGATAGAGAGACTCGTTTTTAAGAGGCACAGAGAGAGTTTTCTCTCTCGTGGGGAGGAGAAGTGTGGAAAGAGAGCATTATGGAAGGGAGGGAGTTTGTCTCTAGCCTCGTCCCATCTGGAGGGGGGTGCCCCGAGGGAACGAATGGCAGATGGGGGGAGGGTGGGGTATAAGAGGCGCATGCATCCATCGCCTCGGGCAGGACCCCCGGGGAGAGGCTAGCAGTCGACTCTGAGGGAGCGACTGATCCAACCACTACTACTACACCCTGTCTTTACGAGGCGAATTGCTTCGCGCAGGAACCTCTCTCTCCTCGTCCCGTACGAGAAATACTCGCGGTACAGACCGTACCACGGCACGCGCACATGGTACAAGGATCGATTCAAACTAATCTCCATCCTAATCTCACGTTATACCCAAAACAAATGAGTATAGCAATTCCGCATCGGGACGTACCGTAGCGATGTTATAATGTTGAACACGCGTTCGATTGAAATATTCATTTAGGAGGTCATATTCCCAGGATTCAACGCGTTAGGGCAACGATTTCTAATCATTTAACCTTTTCTCTTCATATAGGGCTACAAATACGCTGGGTTTTGATGTAAATGCGATCTTTACGCAAATATTAAAGTATTAAATCGGAATTTTCAAAGACCGAGTGCTCGATTTCGAGAATAATTGTTTTAACTCATTTGCTCGCTTAAATATTCTTTCAAAGTGGAATTACTTCGCACTAGTTTTGAAACTGAAGTTTTTTACGGCATAATAGTGTAGTTATTAAACAGCTGGTGTTTTTTTAATGAAATATTTGGAATTTTAATTTTTATTGTACGATACATGGAGATGGAATAGTTCGCCGTCGCTAAGGGATGTTTGGTGACCAAAAATACCTTTGCTCTTCACATAGGGCTACTAATACGCTTGGTTTTCATGTAATTGGGATTTTTGCGCGAATATTGAAGTACTACATCTCAATTTTCAAACACCGAGTGCTCGATTTTGAGAATAATTGAAATTTTGTTCGATTCGCCATAAATATATGAGTTATCATTGAGTTAATCCCATGTTTTCTTTCATATTTATGGTTTGACACGCGCGTCTATCGTGTTTTGTGGATTTATTACAACAATTTGCGTCGATAAATTAACGTTGCTAAGGAATTTTCCCCAAATAAACAATTAATGCTATTGCGGTTCTGATTCAAAGTCGTATTTCATTGTTTCACCACCTTAAAACGTCTTAAATCAATCCAAACTGATGTGTTTTATGCTTGATTCGCCTTAAGAAATACGCAAATACTTGTATTTAATTTGAGAAACCTCAAAAAATCGTAGTTTTCGAGTTTGGAGTTTGGAGCATGGCAACGTGTCAACAAATGGCGGACGTGTTTATGCTTTAAAAAGAAGTAAACTTGGAAAAATAATAAAATATGGCATTTTTATAACTCCTATCTCACCCGATTGATAAAAAACATGTCCGTAACACATCCTCGTGTGTTTTTTATGAATGTTTGTGTAGTTCTGACGTCTTATTTAATTAATATTACGTATAGATATGAATAAAAAATGGCTATTGCTCATTGAATATGCACAATACCGTAAAGCATTTCCGGCTTTTTCTTAAAAATTAAGTCCGCGCGAAAAAATTGATTACGTTCATTATTTCTTTGTAATCGTAATTATTAAAAACGAGTTCACTTTCGCCAATTATCAGTGTTTTGTTATCATAGTGTGGGAGATGTATTTTATGAACGGCCTAAAACGATTCTGTGTTTTCTTTTGAATTTCCATTCGTGGTCAATTGAATCTCTTTTTCTTATTCTGTCGGAAACCACGCAATTTACGAGCGAATAAAGGCTTAAAATTCTTTTTTCAATCAATCCCAAGTCCATTATCGTGTTCGGGAGAAGCCCTTTTCGAAATACGCCATTCGCCATTTCCCATGGCAACGCGAAGTATTTTAAATGTTTAACCATCGGTAACATTGAAAATGGTTCGTTTTTTAGCAATAAATATGAAACTAAGTAGTTCAAATGTGCTTACGATACATTAAAAAATACCTACTCATAATTAAATGTCTTTTCCTGCACGGGGGGGGGGGGGGGGGGACATTGTTTTCCGAGAGATACCTGAAATTATTCTCCGAAATTCATCCAATGGCTGTACATGTTTTGGGTCATATCTTTTTAATTTCCAAAGATATGAAAATACATTAAAAAGCAAAGTTGTAGTGTATTACATGGCCTTTCCAATGGTATCATTTAGTTTCTCCTGCTTATAATAGTTCGTCTGATAAATTCATTTTTGCATTTTTTTGTCGAAATTCACATAATGGCTGCCTGTTCCTTGGACCATAATTTAATTAATGTATTGAGGACATTGTGTTTTTTTGACATTTCAATCTTATTTTCAATTCTATTTGTAATTGAACACACATCTTAAATCAAATGTCGTCTTTGGATAGATTTTATCCAAAATTTTGCGAGATTACGAAATTTAAAATGGCCGAAGTTAATAAGATATAAAATCGTTTTTCAGTGATATCTTTTTTATTTTCAGAGATACGAAAAAAATCATCATGTATAACTTGTAGTACATTACATTTACTATCAAAAAGTGCAAAGATATTTGCTGTAACTTGGTTACGTTTTGAGAAAATAGCGTTTTTTGTTTAATTTTAATACATTATTCGATCGCCTGTATGTCCTAACTAACACTGTAAAGATAATTTCATTGGTTCTCAGACGCATTGGAAGGATACTAAGATCTCCTTAGAAGGCCTTTCGATCTTGGTGTGTTCTGCCCCCAAAAGGGTGTCTGGTGTCTGGTGAATTGGTGTTCCATTCCCTCATTATTGCTATGCAACTCGAAACCACACGGACCTTGAAATATACGCCACACGGAAAAGCTTATATCTCGCTAAATATTACGCTTAAATCAATCTAATTGGTGTAATTTACGAATAAAAATTAATATTCTCTTTCATTTATTTAAATACTTTGACTATCTGACAAAGTTAAGAAGATA
Organism: Hetaerina americana; assembly: GCF_022747635.1. Lineage (NCBI taxonomy): Eukaryota > Metazoa > Arthropoda > Insecta > Odonata > Calopterygidae > Hetaerina > Hetaerina americana. The sequence continues at coordinate 346,587 of NW_027286770.1, forward strand.
TGACCCGTACATTATTTTCGATCGCATAAATTTCTCGGAATTTCAGATATAAATGGCAATCGTTGCATTTAAAAAAGTCACTTTTGAGCTAAAGATGACATTTAATTTGAAGATAAACATTTAACTAATGCATTCAATGAAAAATTCGTTAATTTTATCACCAATGACTATGGCAACAATGAGACCTATCCTTGAGGTTTGCCAAGGGCAATGGTTTACGTTAATGTCGCCTGCGTCGTGCTAAGCTATTGTTAGAAGTTATTGTATTTTTTGGGCGAATTTACTTATGTTTTGCGCAGTTTTCCTTGCATCTATCATGTTCCCCTTAGAAACGGCGTCTTGTTGACATGGCATCCACGTGATTTCATGGAAATAACGACGCTCATTCTGACCATTTGACGATTCTTTTGATTTTTAATCAATATATATATATATATATATATATATATATATATATATATATATATATATATATATACATACATACAAATACATATACAAATATATATATATACATACAAATACATATACAAATATATATATAAATATATATATACATATAATATATATCTAAAAAATATGTGTACACCCTTCAAACCGCCGCTACGGGGTGTGTGGCAGGGGGTGAATACACACGCCAGACTAATATTTACACTAACTACGACCCATACCGCGGTCGGACATTGGTATTCCGATCCCATAAATCGTCAAGTGGAATAAATAACATCTTTCAAATCTAGATTTGTTCTACGCTTAATCTCTTATCTGATTTCATTGAAATGAAGTCTCCCATTCGAAGTACGATGGAGGTAGTTATGATACCTTTCAAAACATCGCTACTGCTAATAAGACCTCCTTATTTCCAATTTAAATAAAGTTAAATACCATTTAATCTAATAATGTTTTAAACTTCG
>NW_027286770.1:352500-355000 GCF_022747635.1 Hetaerina americana
TATAGGTATACCCATAAGTATATATATGTATATATATATATGTGATGATTTCGCTTTTGAGAATAAAAGAGCTCCTTCCATATAAAGGAAATCATTTTGAAATTTTTCTTGAACAAATAAATATAAACCAGAATATACAGACATTTATATCAATAATTATATCTATTTATATACATATATATATATATATATATATATATATATATATATATATATGTGTGTTTGTTTATGTGCGTGTGTGTGTGTGTGTTTATATAGACGCACGCACTCGGTCACGTGGGCCATCCCACCCTCCTCAAATTGAATGCAAAGGCGTGCCCCACGAGTGAGTGAGTGACGCGTCGCCCCGTTCCACAAATAGCCCCGGAATAAAAAGAAGACGATCACAACCCGTCCCACCCCAACCCCCTCCCTCCATTTTATCGCCCCTCCCCCTTTTATTATCATTTCCCCCCCCTCTCCCTGTCACAGCCGGAGGGCGGACAAGAGACAGAGGGAGAGACAGAGAGGCGATGGAGGGGGAAGAGAGGGGAGGGAGGGGAAGGCTTAGTCCGGCCAAGGGACGACAACAGGTGGTCGGGATGGGAATATGCCGAGTGAGACGAAGGAGGGGATGAGGCTTCTCCCTTACCCTCCCTTTTATTTACATCCCCTGCTCATTATATATATATATATATATATATATATATATATATATATATATATATATATATATATATATATATATATATATATGGCTACATCATGTGAGGACTACAGGACGATAAGTTTGATATCCCACGCAGCTAAAGTTGTTCTCAGGATCATAAACAAAAGGATAGAGAGAGTAGGGTAAATGATTAATACTTAGGGGATGACCAGTTTATGGGTTTAGGAAGGGGAGAGGTACGCATGTGATGCCATTGCAGTAATAATGGGATTATTAATCGAAAGAGGAATGTAGAACACAACCAGGAGACGTATTTGCCTGTTTCGTGGATTTCGAAAAAGCGTTTGATAGAGTGAATTGGGAAAAACTAATGAGTATATTGCAGAAAATAGGAATAGATTGGAATAGGGAAAGGAGGCTAATCCGCAACCTGTACATGTCTCAGACTGCTCAGGTACGAGTTAGGAACGGGGAGTCCGGATGGGCAGTGTTAGGAAGGGGTGTAAGGCAGGGTTGCCCATTATCACCGTTGCTGTTCAACCTGTAGGCAGAGGAAATGATTAAAGAGAGGCATTATGGGAAGAACTGGAGGTAGGAATGAAAGTGGGCGGGGAATTCATTCAAACTCAGTTAGGTTTGATACAATGACCAAGCTTTAGTTAATGTCAGTCAGCCAATAGAGGGTTGCAAGCATTGCTGAGTGAATTGGAAATTCAGTGCGACAGATATATGGGATGAGAATCAATATTAATAAAACAAAGGTAATGCGATTTTCTAGAAAGAAAAAGGCTAAGCTAAACATTAGAATAGGAGGACAAATAAACTAGAGCAGATAGAACAGTTTACGTATCTCGGTAGTGTAAGGATGCTAAGAAAAGACTCGTTAGAAAACTTAGATATGGAGCGTATCTATGTGTGGCTATGGAAACATGGTCATTGAAGCAGGAGGATAGACGTAGACTGGAGGCTATTGTAGATATGTGGGTGTCTGGAGAAGAATGGAGAAGGTGAAATGGACAGAGAAGAAGAAAACAGATGAGGAAGTACTTGGTATGGTGAGAGGCGAAGAGAGGGGTTTGTTGGGAGATATTACTATTTAGGCAGATGAAGAATGGATGAAGGGGGTATTGATTTGGTATATAGTGGGATGTTGAAGACTGTAATAGAGGGGAGAATGTTAATGGCAAACGAGGAAAGGGAAGGAACAGGATAGGGATGTTGGACGGGATGAAGGGAGTAATCAAGAGATGAAGAGGGACCTGATATAGAGTAGGATGTTGTGTTACGCTAGGGGTCACAAATTATTTAATTACTAATTATGTCCATCCAAAAACCTACCTTAACCGGTAGATTACCTAATAATAATAATAATATATATAAATATAAATAAATAAATAAATATATATATATATATACATTCAAACACGAAATCCCGCCAAACGGCGAATAAATACTCATATATACAGAAACAGATATAAGGAAAAGGGATAGGAACACATATAAAGGACGAACACAATAGAGGTGGGGAAGGCGGAATCGAACGGATCACAAGAGTAAAAATATTGTGTTCGTCCTTTATATGTGTTCCTATCCCTTTTCCTTATATCTGTTTCTGTATATATGGGTATATATATATATATATATATATATATATATATATATATATATATATATATATATATATATATGTGTGCCTATATGAACGCGTCGTAAATGTTGTTTAGGTTGTGCGTGTGTGTATAACAATTGCCGTTAGAAGACCGAAAGATAAAACTAAAACATGGCTTCGCGCGCATCGCAGACAAACGAAAAACGCCTCTCTGGACAACCCCGTCGACAAGTGAAATCTTC